>NW_028134277.1:0-64000 GCF_964662115.1 Mustela nivalis | reverse complement strand
ATGCACACACACCGTGAACAGACGGTAGACATTTGCCTTTGCAGTTTCTTAACATTTTCCTTATGGTCAACAGATGGTCAGTTTTCATGGCTATTCCATGTATGCTAGAATATAAATCACGTATTTGAACAATCCAAAATCTCCAAAGTAAAGTCAAGCTTTTTTATGGTTTTATTTGTTCATTTTTGGCTTCTTGACCTGTTGCTTTAAATTAGAACAAAGAAGCTCTCTTTTCCAAAGACCCCTCAGGCGATGGCCTGGTGGCTGCGGAATGAATGAGCCAGAGGCCCCGCCTTGTCCCCCTGCTCCAAGCCACCCCAGGAGTGGCTCAAAGCTAGCACAGAGGACGCTGGTGTCAGCTCTCCGTCTCCTGCGGGGACATTTCTCCCGGTGGTGGGCCTTCCCTGTGTAAGTTCTGCTGCCCAGGCCCATGAGCCTGTCCCCCTGCCCACCAAGTCCAGTTCCACGTTGCCTGGTGCCAGTGGACAAGGGTTAGAACCACACACCCCATGACGCCTGGACACGGGTCCCAGGTGAATACCATGACCTTCTCCCTGCCGCCTGCCTGCCCCCAGCTCCCAAAATAGCCTGTGGCCAGGACTGGCCTGTGGTCAACAGCCCCAGAAGCCTCCCTGCTGGGTCCTGGATGAGTAATCCTTAGGAAAACATCAAGGGACTGAGACATGTCGGTGCCAGGACCTTGTGGGTGGGTCCCTCTGGGCCTCCCTCCTGGGCCCTTCTGGAATGTTCTCCAGCCATTTGGGCAGGAAAACCAGTCATCCTCCGCTGCTGAGCCTGCAGCTTCCAGGACAGTCTTTCCCCAGCAGCTCTGCTTTGTCACCTGTTACACCAACCCCAAAGTGTCCTTGTGGTGGGGGTCCCACATCACAGATGACCACTGTTCTGGTTCCCCCGTCCCTCACTCCACAGCCAGCACTGTGTATCTCCTACACTGGCACTCTTCCCTGGCCTCACCTCTGCTCTCCTAAAGGGGCCCTGTATTCAGGGCATCTCCTCGGCCAGCCCAGCTGGGGGCTTCGCACACCCAGGGGAGGTTCAGGGTGGGAGGCTCGCCTCCTTTGTGCTTTAACCAAGACCAAGGAGTGACTGGCAGACTTCTGGGTTATCCTAAGCACTTTAGAGCAAGCAGCATCTCCCCATGCTGCCTGTCCCCAGGGACCAGCCACAAAGAACCTGAAGGCCTTACATCTACATCCAGGCCCCAGGCTGCTTGCCCCCGCCCCTGGAAAACCCCTCCCTCCACAGTCCTCTGGGACACCATTCCCCTCCCTAGCAGATTGCCTCAGATGGCACCCTGGGGACCACACTCCCGCTGGGGCATCATCAGAGAACCCAGGGGCCCTGAGTACCTGCTCTGCTCCAGGGAAGAGCTGTGAGCAAGGCATGTTGGGAGGCTCCTACATAGTGAGGCCCATGCATTTTAGGGGAGACCAGCCATAGACAAGAACAGAAGATGTTACTTTCAGGTAGTGGTGGATGTTGCTAGGAAAACAGAGTAGTGGGTCATTGAAACCATCTGGTCAGCAAGACAATGCCTCTTCAAGGTGATAGTTAACGTGAACCAAGAACTAGGCAAGGGAGCCATTCAGTGGTGAACAGAAGTCCAACTAACACCTCAGCTCTCTTAAGAATCCATGGGGGGGGGGTTGGGCATGAGACCCCGGGAGGCCCCCTACATGCTGTCCATGATTCATGGGGTCAGGCCTCCCCACGGCCACCCTGAGGCCACGTCCAGGGGAGGGCTGAGGGGGCCAGAGGCTGCAGAACCCCAAGGCCAAGGGACACACTGTGGGGCTCATGGCTCTGCTCTCCCAGTGTAAGGGGGAGGGGCTCTTTCACCAACCTCCGTCTCATCTTGGACATCACCTCCTTGGCCTGTCCAGGTAACCTTGCCCAAACTTACCTCTTCCGCACACAAATGGTGCAGTGTGGGAGGGAGGAGGAGCTCTTGCCAGGTCAGATCCGCCTTCCCTTCCGGCCCCCTCCCACCTCCAGCTCTACCTTCAGCTCCGGATGGGGCCCAGTGACCTTTCCACTTCATTCGAATGGCTTCAGAGATCTTCACTGCGCTGGCCAGCTGGGCTGGGACACCTCTCCGTCACCAGCATCTGGTGGGTGCCTACTGCATGCAGGGTAGGGACCGGGCCAGACACGGAGGGTCCATGAGTCCCAGGGGAGAAGCACCCTGAATGCAGGTAAGAGGAAACTGGCGTCCAGAGAGGGCAGCACAGCAAGTGGACAGGAAAGAGGGGCTCACTCCCATGCTTCCCCCCCCAACTCAGTCCTGCCAGAGAGGCTGAACATTGGCCAGGCCTCCAGGGCATGGGGCAAACAGATAGCCTGTTTGCTGGGCCGTGGATCTGTTTGGACTGCCTTCGCTGGCCAGGGTCACCTACCCTCCTCACCAGAACTTTAGACTGACATTCACATTAATATTCTCTACTGGGGGCTGGGGGCCCAGAAGAGGCCACGTAGAAGTGCCACGCCCCTAGGCCTGGGTGGCTGATTTTGGCACCTAGCCAAGCAAATGAGACACACACACACACACACACACACACACACACAGAGGCCAGTGAGGTGCGGCCTCCGCAAACACCAGGTACCTCTCGGTGCCAAGCGAATCCTAGCGCGGGGGCGCCCGCGCCACCAGAGTCAAGGCGCAGGCGTGTCCCCTTGGTGGGGTGGGGCCCCAGCCTGGAGCAGGAGCCGCTCGGCATCCCCTCCGGATTTGCTGTTTGGGCGAAATACCGAGTTCCTCTCGTCTCTCCGGCGGCGCTGTGGCGGCCGGTCGTCCCCTCCTCCCCTAGGCCCGGTGCGGGGCGCGCAGGGGGCCTCCCGGGGTGGGGGGCACAAGGTCGCCTCCCGGCAGGGAGCTCATCCGGCAGCGCAGACGCCCAGCTGCTCCGGGGAGGGACTTGGCCTGGGCTCCGGCCCTCGGCTCATCTGGGGAGGAGCCCGGAGGCTGCAGCTGGCGGCGGCCGGCCCCAGGCGGGCGGAGGTCCCGCGCCCCGGGGCCTGGCCGGAGAGGCCCCCTCGACAGCGTCCGCGCGCGCTCCCCGTCCTGCGGGAGCCGGCTCGCCGCACCCGAGCCCTCCGGCCTTTGTCTCTTGGGTCTCTCCGTCTTCTCTCGGCCACCAAGGGAAGAAGGCGCCCTCTCTTTAGCCGGCCGGGAGCTGCAGAGGCAACGCGGGGCGCGGCCGAGGGGAGGAGAAAGGAGAGGGAGCGGAGTCGGCTCAGGCCTGGCGGTGACTCGCGGGGCTGCGTCTCCGCCAATCTGCGGGCGCTGACGCGGGGGGCGGCTCCGCGGCTCTCGGATATCTGCTGGCCGGGGCGCGGGGCGCCGAGAGGCTCGGCCGCGCGGGCACTGCGCTCCGGGGACGGCAGCTGCACCTGCCCGGGGACCTCCCCGGCCGTTCCGAGCGCCCCCCAGACCCGTGCCTACCACCTCCTTGTCCCCGCGGCTCTGCGCCCTGCTCCCCCTCCAGGTCCCAGCCTCCGGACCGCTGCGTGAGAGAAACGAGCCTTGCCCGAAGGAGCCGCCCCTTCTCCGCCTGGCCGGCCCGGCGCTTGGCGTGGCCCACGGAGCCGCGGAGGGGACTGCACCGCGCCATCTCCACCGCCACCCACAGGCCGCCGCGCCCTGGCCTAGATGGGCCGCCGCGTCAGGCCCCAGCGCGCCGGATGAGCGCAGAGACCCCAAGCCGGCCGCTGAGTGCGCGGTGCCTCACCCGGCTGCGCACCCAGCTCCGTGGACCAGGGCCTCTGGGCCCGGCCGCTGAGGGCGCGGCCACTCCGAAGAGACGAGAGGGTACGGCCAGAGATGGCCGGGCGAGCGGACTCTTTGGCGGTGGGCGCCCTACACGTGGTGTGGGCGGGGGGACAACCCTGGAGCTGGTAGCTGTCCGACGCCAGATGGACCTTGACCTGTGCCTCGGCACTGCGTTCGTGCCAAGCCGAGGCTAGCTGGGGCACCGGTGGAGCGCGCTCTGGGAGGGCGCCCGGAGTCCCAGGCCGCGCTCTCCGGCGCGGCCATGAAGATGATCCTGGTGCGCAGGTTCCGCGTGCTCATCCTGATGGTGTTCCTGGTGGCCTGCGCGCTGCACATCGTGCTGGACTTGCTGCCCAAACTGGAGCGGCGCGCCGTGCGGCCCTCGGGGGAGCCCGGCTGCTCGTGCGCGCAACCCGCGGTCGAGGCGGCGGCGCCTGCCTGGGCCAAGGCGCGGGGCCGCCCGGGGGAGCCCCCTGCCGCCTCCTCCGCAGCCGGCGACGCGGGCTGGCCCAACAAACACACGCTGCGGATCCTGCAGGACTTCAGCTCCGACCCTTCCTCCAATCTCACATCCCACTCGCTGGAGAAACTGCCCGCGGCAGCCGAACCCGCCGAAAGCGCCTTGCAGGGGCAGAATTCCGGCGGTCCCCGGCCCCGCGATCCCGCGCACCGGCCGCTGCTCCGAGACCCCGGACTCCGTCGGTCGGCGCCGCCCCCTGGCCCCAGCGGGGACAGCTCTCTCCTGGCCCGGCTGTTTGAACACCCACTCTACCAGGTGCCGGTTCCACCGCTAACGGAGGACGACGTCCTCTTCAATGTGAACAGCGACATCAGGTTCAACCCCAAGGCTGCCGCGGAGAATCCTGACTGGTGAGTGAGGCGGAGGGCAGCTCAGGGTGGGTGCTGGCAGGCCCCACACCGTCAAGGAGCTGTTAATCTGTGCTCGCCTTCCCAGGAAATGGCCTTGCACATCCCAGGCCTCGTTTAAAGAGGCCCAGGGGCTCGGGAACCGGCAGGAACCCCCCTGGCAGAGTGCTCAACCCCCACCCCAGCACCCCTCTCCAGCAAGGGAGGTTTGTGGAGCAGGAGAGCATGCTGCCTCTTGCTCAGGGCAGTGCCTTTGTCTCCAGAACGACTGCCTCCTTGAGAAGGGCTGCTGGGTGGTTTGGGAGCTGCTCCCTGTGGAGTCCAGGGAGGGTCGGTGCTGACTCTGCGGGAGGGCAGGGTGGCCTGCAGGGTCCCTGCGGGGTCCTGGCTCCCGAAACTAAGTCAGGCAGTGCATGCACAAGCTGGCAAGGGAGTGAATGGGAGGGCCTGTCCCTAACCTTACCCTGGGGAGGTGCTGGCGCCAAGCTTTCAGATGCTCGGGGACATTACTCTGGTGGACACGTCAGGAGAGTCTGCAGAAGCCTAATGAGTCTTGTAAGCTGGTGGCTGAGAACAAAATTAGCAGAGGGGCGTGCTGGCCCCAGTGAGGCATAACAAAAGGGTTCTCCCAACCGGGGTGCCCAAAGCAGCTGCCCTTGGAACCCTGCCATCTGTGTTGGGTGACATCTTCATAGAAGGGGAGAAGCATCCTCAGGAGCATCTCTTTAAACTGTCCTGGCTTAAACCCTTCCCCCTGGCCCTCCTCAGCCACACAGACCAGCATGAGCCCATGCTGCAGCCTGGAGTGAAATATTAACTAGCAGCAAGGCCAGAACAAATACCTGCTGCAGGTAGATATCACCCCTGCCATGCAGGGGGAAGGCCGTCGCATAAAAATCCTTTCTACCCTGAAATTTGACCAGGCCCAGGCTTTTCCATCTAAATACACCAAAGTGTTTGGTGGCCTCTGAGCTTTGTGTGCTGGCCAGGTTCAAGGAAATGCTCAGAAACTTGAGAATCAGAGCAGTGGGCCAGGCTCAGGGCTCCTCACAGGAGAGACAGAGCCCAGGACTGGGGGTCCAGGATGTGGCCCCTGTGGGAGAGGACTTGGGGCCAGAAGGATCTCGTCTGCAGGTGGGTTGGAGCTAAGACAAGTTCCACTTTCCGTTTGGCTCAGCAGCAAATAGGCTCTGTCTTCCCCCAGAGGGGCCCGTTGCCTCCAGAGATGTCAGGGCCATGTGGGCGGCAGGTCCTGACTTCGGGTCTCAGCTGGAGCGAGTGCCTACCTCTTTCCTCGCTCCCCACCCAAGACTGCTCTCGTTAAAATCAAATTTAGCTTCTTGCATCATTTCTCCCTTTGGTTGTTGGAAGCAAAACAGAGCGCCCGGGGAAGGTTTCTGACAGGCGGGGTGTGTCTCCGGCGTGCACACGGTTCGTGGTCAAAGATGGCTCGCTCATCTGTCCCCAGGAAGAGCTGACAGCCTCTCAGACCCCAAGCTGACATCACACTTGTTGGGCTGTTTCGTGACCCCAGGGCAGACGCGGTAGGGCCTGGCACGGACGCTCTGGGTCGGTCTTGATTTTAGTGATAGCTGTCTGGACGTCTCCTGACGGTAAGTGAGAATTACAGTTTAGATATGTTATTAGTTAGTAGAACAACAGCTGCAGAAAAAGTAGGGACGTTCGCAAGGTCCTGTTTGGGCAGAGGCATCTGTGAACACATCAACGTTTGTCTGGATCCACAGTTAGAACCTTGGCTTTGGAACGACTCCATTCTTTCCCCGCTGATTCTGGGTCCTCTGCATGTCCTGTAGGCCACGTGAAGGCACTGAAAATGAAGACTTCTTGCCCACGGGGGAGGCGGCTGTGGACTCCTACCCCAACTGGCTCAAGTTCCACATCGGCATTAACCGGTATGAACTCTACTCCAGGCATAACCCAGCCATCGAAGCTCTCCTGCGCGACCTCGGTGCTCAGAAGATAACCAGTGTGGGTAGGTGCCCTCCCCGAGCTTCCCGAGGGCGTCAGGGTGCTGGGGGCTGGCTGTCCTTTGCAGGGCAGCTGGGGAGCCATTGCACCTTGATGGAATGTTATCTCTGGAGTGACCAAAACGGGCAGTCTTCTAGAGGGACACGCCTGCAGGGCCTCAAAGGGAGGGGAGGGACACCCTCGATGCTGTCCGGGTGGTCCAGGGGCTACCGCTGCCCTCGCTAGGTCAGTGAGGGAGGGACAGATGCCACACAGCCCTTCCTGCTATGTTCTGCTTATCCACCCGAGGAGAGGCACTTTCCGGAGGACAGGTCTCCCCGCTCCAGGGGTGAAAAGGGGGCTTGTGTCCCTGGAGGCCGGGGCCACTCCCTCAGCACAGCAGGGAGACAGGGCAGAGCTCCACCAGCCACTCCTTCAACTTCCTGAGCACTGGCAGGGATCAGGGCTCAGCTCTGTCTCAGGCAGAGGCCTGTTCACTTTAGTAATTCAGAGGCCACATTGCTGAGCACTTTGAGATCTGCTGAACTGGACAGAAAAAAGGCATCCAATTACTGATTTCAGGGAAATGTGTCCCCAGTGGTTTCAGAGCGTGGAGGTTCGGTGCCATTGTTCCTGGGCCTGTAGGCGATTGCCTGTGAAGGTCCGCATTAGTCACCGGTGGCTTGAGGAGGCAGTGAGGGACGGGCTGTGGAAAGAACAGTCCTGGGGGCTTTGCAGGGAGCTGGCCTAGGGACACACAGCCAGGAGTGGGGTGGACGGAGGCCAGCCGGGGTAACGTGAGGGTAGATCCTGTCCCCTCCCAATGTGTAGAGCGGGCAGTCAGACTCCATCTCCTTGGTATTCCTCTAAACAACACTGATGCCGCACGGGTCCCCGTGTCCTGGGGCTTCGTCCACTCGCTGAGACAGGGGAGTGCAGCTGGCAAGTGGGTTTTCCAGACGTCTCTCAGCACTATTTTTGGCTCTTTCTGCCCAGTACTGAGCTGTCTCTGGGGCACCTGCCTGGCTATGTGGCTTCTGTCTAGCGCGTGATCGCCCCCCTTCGTGAAGGGGAGTGCGCAGGAATAAGCCGGGGTATCCTTTCTTAGCTGATGCACAGGAGGGGTCTGAGCATCTCCCCAGAGCCCAGGCATCCCCGGCCCTCCCCGTGTGAAGACCAGACTCCCTCCTGCCCTCCCTGCAGATGCCACAGCCTTCTGGGGGTGCTGGGAAGCAGTCTGTGTGCACGACAGAGATTGTCCCATGGACAGGCACGGCCGGGGTGCCCCCCTTCACTCCTGAGAGTAGACAGGGCCATTAGAGAAGTATCCAGGGACTTGACCGACTCGTTCACCCGTTCAGCAGCTTTCCTCGGACACCCCTGGCCTTGGAGACCCCTTTCTGGGTAGTGGGTACGAGCATGAATGAGCCTCAGTAAGACGTCTCTGCTGACCTGAGAGGCCCGGGCAGGGGGACAGGAAACAGAGACGCGGTAAGGAAGACTAAATGCCTTGAACACGATTCACGTGGCTCTGGGAGAGGTATGGAGCCCCTTGTCTAAGAAAAGACGTCTGACCGGGGCTTAAACAAAGTGTAGGCGTTAGTCATGCAAGGCAGCAGGGCGGGGCTGGGCTTTCTGGGAAAACAAGAGCAATGTTTGAAACTTTAGAAATGGTTTTCAGGGAAGTACAATGTTACAAGATCCCGCTCCACAGCTGTCCGTGGCTCCCCTCTCTGCCTTGGTTTCCCTATCTGTCAAGTGGGCTTGTGGCTGCTCGGGTACCTTGCATTTGTTCTGATAAGACGGTGCCCGTGACCAAGCTTATAAGTAGTAACTAGATCTTTGCACCCTGTGCATGCCGGGTCCCCACTCAAGGGCAGGGTCTGGGGTGGACACGGGGCTGCGGGAATTCCCAAACGTGGCCAAGTTCACCGTAGCGCTCAGGGAACAAACAACCTGCAGCTGTTTGGAAGGTGAAAACAGAGCCCAAAGAGCATCCCTGCCAGTAGGTGTCGGTGTGCGGGGAGGGTGGAGGGTTTCGGGGGCAGGCCAGGGCCTCCTTGACCGCAGCAGCCTGTGCGGACGAGCCTGTGGAAGCCTTTACCCCGCTCTCCCTGCTGTTTCGGTGAGCTCCCCAATGAGTTTGCGCTTGTGAAAAGGCCTGGTCCACAGGGAGCAGCAGGGGAGGGGCCGGCCCTGGGCTGGGCTGCCGGCATCTCTTCGCGATGCATGCTTTCCAGGCTGTGTCTGCCTCCGCATCCAGTCGGATGTTTGACCCAAGCCCCAGCTGGAGACAGCAGCCCCTAATGGGCCCTTGGCTTAGCAGAGCTGGCTGGGCCAGTTTGGAAAGGGAGGCCCTGCTCCCAGCTCAGGTCTCTGTCCCCTTACCGTCTAGCTTCAGTGGTCCCTAGGAGGGGCGAGCCCAGAAACACCGTTGGGACTGGGAACGGCGCCTGCAAGTTTTCCAGAGCTTCCTGCGGGAAGAGTCCCGCTCACTCTCCCTATTCAGAGCCACTGGATCCGCGTGGCGAAGCCCGTGTGTCCTCTGGTACAGCAGCCGCTGCGGGCAGGTTTATTTATAGCCGGGCTCCTGGCTGCTCTGTAATGGCCGTTCACTGCCTTTAAACAGGCTCGGGACGTTATCTACCTCTGTTCAGTCTGAGATCAGGCACGCGGCGCCTTCGGCTCCGGCCGGGCATCATTAAGTAGCTCTCGTGCACAATTACGGGTGCAAAGGATGAATGACACAATTAACTGCTTTGTAGCAGGGATTGCTGGAAAGGGAAAAGAAGTCACACCGACTCGGAGAGGACTCAGACGGCCTCTGGCTGAGAGATGCCACCGCTGTTCCCCCCGGGTTGGGACACAGCTGTGGCAGGGCCTGAACAAAGGAGCTGTGGTCCCCAGGACCCGAGTCCTGGGCGCTCACCCATCTAGCTAGCATCCAGGACTGACGGTCACAAGCTCCCGGGGACAGCGACTGCGGCTGGGGCAGCCCAGGGCGGGCAGCTGCCTGAGGGCCTGGGTGCCGCCCTAACTGGTTAGAGGCCGGCTCCTCAGGAGGGCAGTTCCAGCCCCAGAGAGCTCACAGTCCCCCTCCCACCCTGGGTGGTGGCAGTGGGTCCCAGTCTCCAGGTCCTGGCTCTCCCGCATGGAGGGGCGGGGGCGACAACTGAAAATGCTCAGTTTGCCGGAGGCACTAGGTCCTCTGGGAGGAAGGACACAGACCACCCCAGACCGACGGGAGGGAAGACTGCAGGCAAGGCAGGCGGAAGGTGGCAAATAGCTGGGCGCCTCCTCAGTTTTCCCTGCAACCGTCTAGTCCAAGATCAAGAACAAAAGCCCAGTCAAGGGCCCTGGGCACCTGCTTTCTCCATCTCCAGCAGACAACAGCTGGGCTCTGCTGGGTGTGTTCCCATGGTGTTCCTTCTAGCTCCAGGGAGGGTGCCGGATGCCTGCTGGGGCAGTGCCCTCTTTCCTCCCTTAAGTCAGTTTAATTATCATGATAAAAGTGAGTGGCCACACAGCAGTCTTGAGAGGGGCGGGAGCGGGGGCAGTGCAGTTACTGCTCCAGCATCCTGGGCGTGCATGCGAGGGACTGACGTCTGGTGGAGGCCTGACAAGGTCTCACAGCAGGCCGAGCAGGAGGACCCCAGCCCTCAGAGTCTCCTCCAGTCCCTGGCTCGTAGCAACCCCCTCAAGGCCAGCCCCGGGGTGTCTCCTGATGATGGACAGATAGACACACACTGTGCTGCTCTCTGAGGGCCCATGTCTCTCAAGGCCCAGGGGCAGGAGAAGGGGCTCTGCATGGTACCCAGGGCTCTAGAACACTGTGATCGGGGGGAGGCGTCTGGGGTGGGCAAGGAAGACCATGGCTGACCTAAGGGCTCCTGGCATCTCATCCCCCAGATCTGAGCCATCCTGGGCCTTGAGACAAGGCAGGGCTGGGAAAAAATTCAGACCACTTGCCTGGCCATGATCCCTGAGGACAGGCATGGCTCACACTTCTCAGAGGAGGTGACAGAAGCCCCCACGGGTGGCCTGGCAGTGCTTTACACGTGGGCGTGTTTGCGTGGGCCACCAGTCTCTTAAGCAGATTTCTTTCCTTTAAAAGAGGTGGCTCACCAAAACATGGGTTGGGGGTTCCTGTTAGAAATGGGGAGCCTGGCGATGCTGATCCTGGCTTCCACGGGAAACCAGTTGCTGAGTGATTCAAGTGACTTGTCCCTTCCAGCACCGAGGTGTGCAACGCGGGATGAACTAAGGACAGAGCCCAGCGTCCCGTGTCTCCCAGCGCTCACGCCTCCTTGGTGTGGTGCCATCAAGTTCCCCGGCCGGGATGGCACCCCTTTTCCTTTTGGGTCTGTCTCTCTTCTCCTGGGGCTGCTCTTGGTGCTTGGTTTACTCGACCCTTCCTAGGAGGACCCTAAGAAATGCAGTTCCCATTCTGGGTCTTCTGAGGGGAGCTGTGTTCTGGGGAAAGACAGCAAACTCTCCGGTGTCCAGATGTCTTAGTGCTCGTGGCATACAAATATGCAAACATTAGCATATTAGTTCTGTTAGTGTGTGTGAGCGTGTATAACTACTGGTGCATGTCATTAATGATCGGTAGTCCGTGCTAATTGATACCATATATGAACGCGTAGCTGGCAGATATGGCTCTGGAGGGACAGCAGGAAAGACAGAGCTGACATCCGTGGTCTGGATGGTGGGATGTGCCTGCAGGAGGCAAGCAGGGGAGGGGAGAGCGTATATGACAGGTGCCCTCCATGGGGTTTGAGGGAACCAGACCCCCAGTTAGGTGCCCCTCGTGGGTGCTGGTGATTTGAGGACAGTGAGGCCCAGATTTGGGTGGGGCCGTGGAGATGGAGAGAAGTTGGCTAATGGGGCTTGTTTGGGGTGAGTGTCTTCTGGGGACGTGGCCACTGGAGGCCTTAGTGCGTCCACGAGCCCACAGTGGGCTCACTGCTCAGTCAGGTGCCCCCCAGGGCGGAGGTTAGCCATGTTTCAACAGGCCTCTGTCCCCTGAGAAACATGGAGACCCAACCAGGTGAGGGAACATCCACCAGCTCTCACACGGGACCCCTGCTGCACACCTGGCTTCTCCCAGAAGTTGGCCTCCGCTTCCACGGCCTCTCTCCGACACGGGTGCAGGCCAGATTTCTCAAGTCTGACTTCAGGAAGAAACCCCAAACTCACACCCTCCTTCTCAAGGGCTGGTTAGGGTCCATGCTCTGCCACCGGGGCCCTTGGCCCTAACCCTCTCCCCAGGCCCATTGGTGACAGCAGAGCCAGGACATTCACCCCAAGCACAGACCTGTGGGAGCATCTGCCTCCCACCCATCCCAGAGGAACACTTGGCCTTTGCCATGACTGCTGGCCATTTGCATGTGGGCTTTGCCCGTACCTGATTTCCAGATGTCTCCAAGTTGTCAACCCCAGCTTGGCAGAGTGAATAGTGGCCCCGAGTGGGAAGGCACATGTCCCCAGACAAGAGAAAGGTGGTGTCCAGGGCCACTAGCAAAAGCCTGGCCTTTGCAGATGCTAAGGCCCATTAATTTCTAGTTACTTGCTTGGTCCGTGGAGAGGAACTGGTAATGCAGCAGAAAACACAGGTCAGCAGGGCACTCAGATCTGCTTCCAGAACAAGAATGACTCAACCGACCAGATTTGCATAATAATTTATTATTCAAGAAAACCAGGATTGCAGGCCCTGGAGAGAGCTGATGTGCTGTCCCCGACAGCACATGTGTGACCCCAGTTATTACATGGAAATGGGGACATCGAATGGGGCTTAATCAGGCCACTAATTTTCTTAATGATCACTTCTGTTTTCATCTTATTAAAAAACGTAATAAATGTTCATTATTGAAATTTAGAAAGCACAGATAAGGGAAAAAAGGAAATTAGAACCCTCTGTGGTTCTGCCCGTAGGGGGTGAGCACTGGGCTGGGGCTGGGGCTTCTTAATTGGGCATCCAGATTTTCTCACGTGCTTGCATACACACCTTCCAGAAAAGGCAGCTCACACAGCACACACGCTTCCTAAGCTGCTCTGCTTAATGATAAGATAAGGAGCAGTTTGCCACATCGTTCGAGAGTCTCTGGTACCGTTATGAGGACTACGTAGCATTCCCTCCGTGGGATTCCCCGTGCATTGTACTTCTCCGTGGGATCCCCCCCTCCCAAGGGCTGCACCTTTTTACCTTATTTCCAGTGTTCTGGAGCAAAGTGGAATTTGTCGGGGGGTGGAGGTTGTTTTCTGAGGCTGCAAGAGCCTCCCACAGACCCAAGTCACATACTGGTCTAGGGCACCGGTGCCCTCAGCTCCACCTGCTGGACCCCGAGACCAGGGCGCGTCCGAGGCAGCCAGGCTCTCCCGGCCACAGACGTTGCAGAGGAAGGAATGAGCAAGTGGCTGGGTCGGGAGCCCAGGAGTGGGGCTGGGCCTTGGCCCTCCCAGAGGCCACGAGAGCCACCCAAGATGCTCAGGGAGCTCAGGACGCCTGGTCCTCCTTTGCAGTCCCGTGACAGTCTTGAACAGGCCATGGGCCCTGCCCCATACCCCATTCTAGATGCTTCACGAGCATTACCCGCTTGCTGGCGGTAGCAGCCGCTCGAGGCAAATGTGATGGTCCCCCTACCCCAACTCCGCTTGGTCTAGCTGCGTATGGTCGACCTGTAGAACTGACAGATTAAGTCATGCATTATCCTTACGTGTCTTGACATTCACCACGGCGCCATGAAGGGGGCCAAGCAGGCACCGAGCAGGCACCCACCCCCATGTGGCTCCCGCAGCATGGCGCCCCTCATTCATCGCTACTCACCTGGCCTCAATCTTCACTTCCATGCACGTTCCTCCCCATCCGTCACTGCTCTGGCTGGAGTCCACCTAGGTTCCTCTCTTCCCTCCACACCCCACACCTACCCCCACATGGTTCCTTGGACCCCCTGGTATTTCTTTAGTTTTTCCATTTCCCCCATCTCTGCCATCCAAGCCACCGGTGTCCACTCTGGCTGCCTTAGCCTCCTTCCCCCGGCTTCCACCTTCCATCCTCGCAGCCAGCCCCCTCTGTGGTGGGGGACGGCATGGGCCTGGTTCCTGGCCGTTCTGCTGCCCAGCGCCGACCACTCCCTCCCTGTGGAAAGGACCCACTTCCTTCCTACCCACTGGGCTGGGTGGACCTCAGGACCTTCCTTCAGGCTGTGATTGTGCCTGGTTCCCTCCTTCTTCAAATCCTGTGTGTTCGGGCCAGTCTCTGTCCTCGCTGAGAGCGGCGTAAGTGTCACCTCCCCAGAGAGGCCTTTCCGAGGGCCCCTCAAGCCTGCTGCCCTCTTGCACAGAAGCCTGAGGTCATCTCCATGTTTACACTTTACAGTCTGTCCTGCCACACGGGCGCAGACTCTGGTGGGGATACCTTGCCTGTCCCTTGTTCCTCTGGCAACAGTGGCACAGCTGGTGCCTGGCATGGAGGCAACAGGCCGTGTGGCCCATTTCCCATGGTCTGGAGCCCTCACCATGTGGAGGTGCGGCAGGCGAGCCAGCTCGGCTCCTGAGGGGGCCACAGTCCAGGCCCAACCTCTCACCCCACGGTTCATGGAAACCCTTGAGTGTGCTCCTTCCTTCAGCTCCATCAGCATAAAGGAGAGCCACAGTCTGGGGGGAAGAGCAGACATTTTCAGAATTCTTTAGCCTCTGAGCTGGCGTGGCAGGTGAGAAGCCACCATGATGCTTTTGGAGTCCTCCATCCCCCATAGCATCCATGTGGAGCCCCCTGTGATGAGTGGGGCCTTCGGTCTCCTCAGACTAACCCCACTCAGGCTTCCTGTAGAACCCCAGAAACTCAGACGGGGCAAGCAGTGGTGTGGGGTGGGGCAGGTGGGTGAGTAGGTCATGCAGGTGTCTGGGCAGGGGGGTGTTGCCGGTGGGCGCATGTACGTGGCCAGCCTTCCCAGAAGCTGCCCTCTGGCCGTGGCTCAGACCATCTGAGAGATTCTGCCCCAGCATCTGATGTCAGGTGGGAGTGTGTATCCGCATTATTGCAGGAAACCCCAAACTTTCCAGGCAGTATGGGGGCCCTCAGCCACACCCAGAGGTCCAGGTGGGGCTGTGGGACCAGGGTGGGAGCTGGTCTCACTTGCCCACAGAGGGGGGAGTCTGCACGCAGCACGTGACCCCGTGTCTCTTTCCCTCTCCCTTGCAGCCATGAAGTCGGGGGGCACGCAGCTCAAACTCATCATGACATTCCAGAATTATGGGCAGGCGCTGTTCAAACCCATGAAGTAAGTGCTGGGGACCAGTTGGGACGGGGGTGCCTGGTGCCGGGACGGGTCTGTGCTGGAGGGAGCAGCACCAGGTTTCTGGCGGAAAATGCAGCGTTTCCTCCCAGGGGTGTTGTGGGCTGAACTGTGGGGGACTGCTCTGGGCTTTCTCCCCATCGAGGCAAGTGAGCAACCTAGGGGTCTGGCCCCCCAGCCCCTCCTCTCCCTGGTGTCCCCAGTCCTCCCTCTCCCAGCCCTCATCAGATCATTCCTACCCCGGTGAGCTTTAGTGTTGTAAACAAGGAACCGAAACACAGACACCAAAGAATGCTCCTAAAGAAGGTGACTTTGGCCTCTCCTGCATGGCTCAGGGATCAGGCGACTTTTTCTATAAAAGGCCCGCTGATAGGTATTTTAAGTCTTGTAGGCCATATGGTCTGTGTCTCAGCTCCTTGGGTCTGCTCTCCGAGCCCAGAAGCAGCCAAACAATGGCTGTCAGTAAAGCTTTATTTATAAAACTCGCAGGAGCTGGATTGACCACCGCCCCCCCACCGACTGTAGTTTCCTGTTGCATAAAGTAAAGACCATGCTACCAAAATAATTAAGGCCTTCAGTGGCACATGAAAATCTGTTCCTGGTGGAGGAGTATTTGAAAGCCAGGCTACCTCAAGAAAATTCACGAGGAACATCCATGTTCTTCTTCTTCCTTTTTTTTTTTTTTAAAGATTTTATTTATTTATTTGACAGAGAGGTTACAAGTAGAGAGAGAGAGAGAGAGAGAGAGAAACAGGCTCCCTACTGAGCAGAGAGCTTGATGTGAGGCTCGATCCCAGGACCCTGAGATGATGACCTGAGCCGAAGGCAGAGGCTTAACCCACTGAGCCACCCAGGCACCCAGCATCCACGTTCTTGATGACCATCCTGATGATGCCAGGGCTCGGGTATCCCATTGGGGCCCAGGTTGCTCCACCATCTCCTGGGAGGGCCAACAAAGCCATTTGTGTGCTGGCTAGAGGGAGTTCATTGCATTTAAAGTGTGGGTTGCACCCTCAAGTGCCCACAAGGACCATGCAAGTTGTGTGAGCCTGCTGGCAGGGGGGAGGGGGCCGGCAATCTGCCAGGCACGGACTCCACCGGAAGGGGCAGCTGCCTGTGTTCACCAGATCTTGACCATCTGTCCTAATATGCAATTTTCAGGATAAGCTCTCTTTTCATAATAATGGCTCTCTTTTTCTGCTTAACTTTCAAATTTCAAAAATGGTGGTAACTAATTGAGAAGCATCCCAAATGCCTTGGAGGCCACACAGAATACAACTGCTAGTTGGTAACTTGTGACCGAAGGTATGATCTTGGGTCCAGGGTGTTTCTGGGACTCTTGCTCCCTTTCCTTGGGACCGACGTCCTGCCAGGGTCTTCCCTGAGGATCCTGCCTGGGATTGGGGCTGCCTGGAGTCTGGAGCAGGTGGGGTGAGAACATCATTCACACAGGCGAAAGGAAGGACAGCAGGACAGGTTGGAAGCCCAGGACTGTGGGAATCTGAGGCAGATGCCCGACGCCAGGGTGTGGTGAAGCCACCCCTGCTACTATCAGGGGTCCGTGAGCACAAGCACCTCCTTCCCCTTGTCCATGCAGAAAGGGAGGTTCCCATCTCCTCCAGGAGAATTAGTAGAGAAAAAGGAGCTGCGATGGGCTTGGCGGTTGCAGGAAGACGGCTGGATGCAGGAGTGTGGTCAACCAGCTCTCCTCAGGAGAGATGATTAGGGCGGGTCCACACAACTGGAGGGTATGCAACCTAGGGCTGGGTGTGGGTTCCTCGTGGAATATTCTGGAAGGAAACAAGGCCTGGGACGGGCATGGGCTCTTCGTAGAACTTTCCAGCTTCCTTGGGCTTCTTCGTGGTTTTGGCCCCACTGTTGAGGGGAGACCGTTGGGAGGCTGCGGCCTCTCACAGGGAGGCTGAGGCAGGAGGGCTGCTTCTGGGTTGCTTGATGCTCACATCCCCCCCGTGGGATGACCTGTGTGGGCTACCATTACCAGCAGTACTGGTAACGCTGCCGAGAGAGCAGCAGGGGCAGTGTTCACAGGTCGCGGCAGCAGTTTCCAACAGGCCCCGCAGAGGCCGGTGCACCCCGTGTCTTCATGACTGGCCTTGGTTCTTGTTGTAAGCGTCATACCTCCAGATTCTTGTGGAACAGGTGTGCTTTCCAGGGCTGAGGGCATGTGAGTGTGTTACACAGCGTCTCCCAGCCCCATGACGACTCTACCAGGGCCTCCCCACTCTTCTAGGCCTTTCTGTGGCCCTCACTCTCAAAGTTTCTCTGGTGTGCATGTGCCACGGGTGTGGTGAGCACTGATGGGGGGAGTGGCCATGCCCCCTTTGCTGCCACAGAGCCCCACAGAGGCTGCTGCAGCTCCAGCAACATGGGTCAGATCCAGAGAGTCTGGGTGGATGAACGTATGCCAGAGGATCTGAATACGATGAGCGTGTTTTACTAAAGAGACAGACCCCCCCACACCCACACGGGGCCAGAATTAGCAGGAAATACTCAGTGGGCCTCATGGCTGAAAGGTCATGCTAAAGTAGCTGCCAGGGACAGGCCTCTCTCTCTCCCCTTCTAGAACATCTGCCAGCCGAAAACCTGATATTAAACAGCTTAATATATCTCCTTGATGGCAAGGTGGTTGTTTTCTGCTGTGTGAGTGATGGGAAAATTACCCAGGATGGAAAGGCTAATTTTTGCTTCTGTGCCTTCATTTGGTGAGTCAGGGATCTGCTGTGTTCAGGAGGAAAAGGGAAAGCGTTCACCTTGTCTGGTGCTTTGCCTCCCCGAGGTTATCCCTGGAAATGGGAACCAGGGCCCCTAGGATATCGGACCCTGGTCCCAGGAACCTGGGTTAGCCTGAATGTAGCCTTGTGTGTCCTTGTAAGAGGGGAGCAGGGATTTGTCCCAACACCCGCAGCTGGCCAGCTCCTGCCTCAGCCTGTGAGTGGGGCCAAGTCTGTCCTTTAGAGTAGATAGTCAATGGTCAGAGCATTCCAGGGATAACAGTTACATGCAAAGGGCCTGGGGCACCAAAACAGGCTCCCTCAAGTTCTGCCGACTCTCATCACAATGGACAGATGGTAGAAGTGGGACTTGGGTGGCAGCAGGTGGGGGGGAAATCGTGATCCTAGGTGCGTTGGGGTGCCGTGGGGTGCCCTCAGGGCGAGCAGGAGTGACGTGAGCCACGTTGTTCCTGGTGATCAGGGAGGAGACACTGGTGGGTCGTGCTTGTGGACATGCCCTGGATGGGATCCCCTTAGGCAGGAGGTCCAGGGGGTTGGGGATCACCCAAGCAGCCACACTAGGTCCTCATCTGGGGAGGGTGTTGGTGGGGAGCCCTGGTGAGCAGGGGGCCCGGCACAAGGGAGCCGTGGCTGCCTGCTGTGTGTGCCAGCACGGACACACGTGTTGCCCGCTGAGGGTGCTTGCCCGGACACCTGCAGATGGGCTTCCTGGGAGCTCCTCCCGAGCGTTCCCTTCTCTCTGCTTCTGTCCTGCAGGGTTTGGCAGGCAGAGCTGTTCCCTGATACACACAAAGTTTAGGTGTGGCCCTCCTCTGTCTGGGCCTCAGTTTCCCATCTGCAGGGAACTCAGGGGGCCCCTAGCTCTGCCTAAGATGCCCGAAACAGCTGTGTGACAGCTGTCTGTGCCCCGAGCAGTCCCCCAGGGGCCCCTTCCCCAGAGTCCGACCTGGCAGTTGGCTGTCGCTTCTGTTCTGGCTCTGCGTTTGCCTGGTCTCAGTCCCCGTGCTTGCCGTGGGGGGCTGCTGAACGCTGGCCCGGTCAGTGGGTGCACCCACTGACCGGGCCAGCGTTCAGCAGCCCCCCACCCCTCCCAGGACTGCACGCCTCCTTCCCTCTCCGTCAGCCCAGAGGTGTGGTAGTGGCAGCGGCAGCAGCAAGGGGGAAGGACCACGGGTCCTTGCTGCTCCCCGAGGCATCTCCCCTGAGCCGCCTCCCCTGCCACGCTGCTCCAAGGGGGCTGGGGGCGCACCTGCTTCCGGCCAGCCTGGAGAGGGCACGCAGGGCTTGCCGACCCCTCTCCACCAGCTGTTCTCAGGCGTCAGTGGAGAGAATGGGGCCCAGCCCACACTCCACGCAGCCTCCCACATCAGAGCCTTTCTGGGGCGCCATGGGGCTGATTCAGGCCCGTGGACCTGAGTGCACAGCCTGAACCAGGCCTCCCGCTTGCAGGCTGAGACCTCTCTGACTGGCTGGGATCTGGGGGGGGGACGGGGACACTTCGCAGGCTGTCATGAAGGTGGAGGGAGTGACTCCGCACACACAGCTTAGATCATAGTAGGAGCTGGATACGGTTGGCTTTGCCTCCCCCGCAGGCTTCGGTAAAAAGCTGCCAATTTCCTCTATTTTTAACCAAGCCCAAGCTTTCTGTTTTCCCACAACTTAAAGAACACTGAGATGTTAATAGTGACGGGGGGAACTGGGCGGGGGTGGGGAGCCTGCTTGTAAAGGAGGAAGGGAGGGGTTCTGCTGTGTTGAGGACAAACTTGAGCGTGGAAGTCACAGCTGTTGGGAGCCAGGACCTTTCTGGGGCCCGGGGGACTGTTCCTGCAGCCAGACCTCCAAGCCTGCACACAGCTTCCCCAAGTCCCCAAGAAGCTGGGCACCTGACTGGCTCTGAGTCCCTGGGGCTGTCCCAGTACCCAGAGCTGGAGCCGTGTCTGACCTTGGGAGGGGGAATCCCTTAAGAAAGAACCCAGCACTGGCCATTTCTACCTGTGTGATTCTGCACCTGCCTTTTCCCCTTGGCTGACCTCAGACTTCCTTGTCATTAAAATGGGGACAGGGATGGGAGGGGGGGGGACTCGCCTGCTACTTACTGGATTCCACCTCTCTTTGGCTTCTGGGAAAAGAGAGGCACCTTCTCCCCAAATGTTCTGCGTCAGTTCCTCAAAGTCTCAGAAATATCGCGGGGATGGCATGACCAAATCTGAGGAAACGGACCGGATTTCATAACTGTTCCAAGATTGCTAAATCCCATGTCCTTCCTGCTGCTTCAGGGCTGCCAACGGCTCCATATCAGTTCCCTGTGCTTCTGCGGCAGGTTACTGCAAATGCAGGGGTGTGAAGCCACCTGAACCGTCCTCCCGCAGGCTCGGAGGTCAGAAATCTCAACGGGATCTGCCAGCTGTGTTCCTTCTGGAGGCTCCGGGAGATCATGTGTTTCATTGCAAAGGAAGGCCTTAGGCAGCCTCTTGAAGCTGGAGGAGGGGAGGAAACAGCGTGTCTCCCAGAGCCTCTCTTCAAAGCCACCGCTGTGGCCTCTTCAGCCATGAGACCTCCCTCTGCTTCCTTCTTATAAGAACCCTCCAGATGACATTACCCACCCTCAACCCCAGACAGTACAGGATCGTCTCCCCATCTCTAGATCCCAGACATAATTCCATCTGCAAAATTCCTTCTGCCCTTTAAGGAAATTCAGACCAGAGATTTCCTGGGAGAGTCCAACATAGCAGTCATTCTCACTTAAGTATAAAAATGCATGATCAGCTTTATGGTGCTTCCTTCCCAGCAAAGGGATGAAGTTTGGGTGTGGTCAGCTCTGGAGACGGGGAGAGAAGGAATGTGGAAGTCTTGGAGGCCCCCAAAACTGGCCCTGAGCAGCTCCTTGACAGGTTTAGCAGGCCTGGCATAGGATGCTCTGAGTACCCCTGGGGGCTGCCTCCACTGCCTGCTTTCTCGTGGCCTGTGCGACCCAGTACGCTTGTCTGCCTGGGTGGAGGTGTGAGGTTTTAGGAACTTCCTAGAGAGCAGGACTGAGACCTTCCCGGGATCCAGGCCTCCGGAATTCACCAGGCTCTGCCCGTCTTTCCACCCTGACCCTCCATCACTGCTGCCAAGGCTTTTCCCTGAAACCGTGCGCTTGGCTGTGGTTTGTGCCTGATTCCTTAGCCACTGTTTTCCGAGGAAAGTGAGTGTACACTTTTCCATTTCCCCGCTGCTCAGGCCTGCCCAGGGCTGGGGCGGGGCGGGGTGGGGGGTTCACTCTGACCTCAGCAGCTGTCGGGGTGGTGGGTGGCTCCCAGGTTCTGACTGCTCTGTGTATGGGGGCAGTGACCTGCAGGAGGGTGACCAGACGGGGAGGCTTCTCCTGCCCCTGGGCCCGTTGGAGAGGCTGCCGCCCGCCCCCCAGCCCTCTCAGTCCGCAGGAAAGGACGGCGACTTGCTGGCTCTGTGCTCCCAGGTACCCAGTGTTCTAGGAAACGCTCGTCCTCAGCCCGGTCTCCCCACCCCTCGCCAGGGCAGGCACATGCTCTGGGTGCCTAGCCAACCCCGGGGTGTCTGATAGCATCTTCTTTCCACATTTCCATGCCCCACACTCCAGGAAGAAGCCCGGTGCCCCAGGCAGGCCACGCCCTTCATCTGCCCTGCACCGAGGCTGGCTTCCTCCACGACACCTGGAGGAAGGAGAGGCTGCCCGGTAACTGGGTTCAGCTGAGTGCAGTCTCCCGCCCGTGCAGCGAGCTCAGTACTTTTCCAAAGGGTTTTCCCTAAAAGGCCAGTCGGCCACAGCCCCTTCAGCTCTCCAGCACCACCCGGGATGTGGCAGGAAGCGGGCGGACCTCGCCACCGAGGGCACCATGTCCCATCTCCTCCTGGTCCCCACTCCACACAGATGCCCCCATGCTGTCCCCTGCTCCGTGGCCCGGGCCAGAGAAGAGTCCCCGTGCCCCCTGCCCCCAGCTCTCAGATCCCCCGAGTTCTCCTCTCTGGCTGGTCGGGGCTCCCTGCAGGAGTCCTGCTGATGGCCCATGTCTCGGCACCCGAACATGCAGGTGGCAACCAGCTGGGTGGATCCTGCGCGCCTCCTTCTGTCGCCGGGGGTGCAGAGCTGGCAGATTTCCACTCCCCTTGTTGATCTGGGCATGGACACACAGCAGGAAGACCAGCAGGGAGCCAGCCTCGTCCTCCCTGAGCACCCCACCTGCCCGTCCTGGGCCTCTTCTGGCCATTGTTCCTACTTCAAGCTCCCCCGTGTGTGGGAGTCCTGACCACTCTGAGGACAGGAGTGGGGTCTGCTGGCCACGCCCAGAGCACAGAACCCCCTCCCAGGCTGGGGAAGCTGAGGGTCGGGGCTGAGCACAGTCCCTCAGCACCCCCGGTGGCCTTGGGGAGCCGGGTCTGCATGGGGCTGACCTAGCCCTTTGCTCCGGCCCACAGGCACCGTGTTTGCAACAAGCAAGCGGGAGGCCCACACTGGAGCCCACCCTCCCCTTCAGGTGTCTCCTGAGTTCCCTGCTCCATCCTTACCAGCACTGATTAAGCGGGGCCCCTGCCCAAGTTGCTCACAGCCTGAAGGAGCCTTAAAGCCACTCACAGGCATGTCACACATCTGGAGACGCGCCCAAAGAACACAGAGGCCCCGGGAGCACCTCAGAGCCTCTAGGAGGGGAGACGAGCCCTGAGCGCACAGACAAAGAGCACTTCATCTCCACTTCTCCACCCTTCCGGGTCGTTCTGGGGAGGGGCATTGGGAAGCTAAGACGGCCAAGCCGAGGCCTGTGTGTGGCCTCAGGGCAGAAGACAGAGCTGCTCCTGGTGTGAACAGCTGGAACGCAGAGGTTGCTGGAAAGCCCTGAGGTGGGAGACGTGAGGGCACCAGAAACTATTCTGGAACCTGGTCACAGAGCCTCTGGGCTTGGCTCTTCCCGGAGCGGCAGGGCCCAGAGCCACCTGCTTTCCAGGTGTGTGACCTGATCGGAGTCGGGGGCTGGCGTGAGGGAAAAGGAAGCAAAAGCCAGAGTTGGCAAATAGAAGTGCTTCCTCTTTAGCCTCACAGCTAACGCCACTGCACGTGGTGCTGGTGGTGGTGATGAAGGTAGAAACTGAAGACGTGCGGGTGGGAGAGCTCGGGGCCACAGACCGATTTGTGTCCATTCCCTGTTCTTCCTCTACCTGTTCCTTTGTTTATCGTCCGCCTGTTCTGAAGCAGGCACGCGGCTCGGCCCTCCTGCCCCAGGCCCTGCAGACCGTAATCTAAGGTAGCAGTGCCCTGTTCTTCCGCAGAAGGCCCCGGGCTGCCCGGGAAAGCCCGCGGGGCTGAGGCCGATCTTGGGGAGCATGGGGGAAGCAAGCCCAGGCGCAGAGCCCCGCACAGGCAAAGGTGCAGAGATGGAGAAGTCCTGAGTGCTGGGTCTGGGAGAGGTTTGTTGATGCTGGAGGCGGCAGGGGTGAGGAGAGAGGAGGGCAGAGCCGAGGAGGGGGCCAGGAGGTGTCTGGTGGCAATAGTCGGTGTAGGGAGTAGGCACCAAGGAGATGGGGAGATGAGACGTGTGTTGGGGTGAGCCTGGCCAGCACCCTGGGGCTGCCTGCTTCCCCTACCCCCGCCCCCTCGGGGCTACTTCCTCTGCTTCCCTCCTGCACGGGCCCTCGGCAGGCTGATCTGGCTAGGAGGCCGTGGGACTGAGCATTCAGGAGCCGAGGTCCGGCCACGGAGTGTGCAGTGGGGCTGCCCCCAAAGGCCTGCCTGCCTCTAGGCCAGGAGTGGGGCAGGGGGCGGGGGGATGGGCCAGTCCCGTTCCTCCAGCTTGAGCCTGGAGTCTCTTCCCCCACAAGGAAATGAAAAGATTGCTTCCCGCCCCCAGAGGCTTCTTCATGGGAGGCTGGCTCTGCCAGAGAAAAGGCAGTGGACAGGGTCCTAGTTCTCTCTGAGACCCTTCTGACAGCCTGAGCCGGTGAGGGGGCCCGCACGTGTGTGTGCACATGTGTGCACATGTGCACATGTGGTCTGCAGCAGGCCCCACCCACAGTGACCCTCAGCGTCATCACTAAGCCCGCCGCTCCCTGGGTCTCGGTGGCCCACCTACGAGGACAAGGCTTTGGGGGCCCTACCGGTGTGTGCCCGACTGGGCCTGAGGACCCTAGTTACTAGTGTGTGTGTCCCCACGCTGACGGCTGGCAGTGGACCTCTGCCTACAGAGCCCCAAGAAGCAGCTGTTCCCACTCCCCCATTCGGGTATAGAGCTGGGCCTGGGGACACGCCTCTTCTGTGGGGCAGCTGGGGGAGAGGGGATGTGGATGCGCGGTGCCCTGTGGGGCCACACAGGCACAGGTAGGGAGAGGCCTCTGAAAGGACAGAACTATTCCAGAGGGCCTTCCTGGAGGCAGTGGCCACAGGTGGCCTTCTGACTGAGAAGGTGGAGGGAGGGATGTCCAACCTGCAGAGCAGGCAGAGCCACATCAGGCCAGGGACCCCCGGGGTCAAGTGCATGCGCATGGCCCTGGAGAGGTGAAGCAGAGAGACAGGCCAGCAGAGAAGGATCTGGGCCCAGTGTCCTACTCAGGTGATGACAGACACACACAGAGGGACAGAGGCACTAGAGAGGCCTCATCCACTCGAGCTGCCTGCCCGGGACAACGGCCAGAGCCAGGCCGGCCTCTTTGTGTTCAGTCAGAACGGAGCACACACTCGGGCACCTTTCGAGTCCCTTGTGGCCACATGTGGACTGGTGAGATGGAGAACATGCCCATCCCCATGGAACGTGCTTGGACAGTGCTGGGCAGGGGCCAGGGACAGAGGCCGCATCAAGAAGCAGGCTCAGCCCCACAGGACAGTACCCGCAAGGTGGGGAGGTCCACGAGGATCGCTGAGCCCACAAAGTGGGGAGGTCTGTGCTGCCCAGCAAGGCCAGCCGCAGGGCCTGAGTGGGCATCATTCAAGTCCCCATCTTGCGGGCTGCATCCCATGTGAGGCCCTTGGCCCTTGGTTGTCCCCATCCTGTGTTTGCAGAGCAGGGAGGATCCCTGGCATTTGGTAAATCCTTACCAGCTCGAGGCTGAGCTGTATCCATGGCCCAGCCTAGAAAGTGCCTCCTGTGGACACTGCCCCCACAAGTGCAGGCGGGGGCACAGAACACACCTGGATTTTGTGCCAGGAGCGTTTTTGCCCTGACACGATTTTGCACATCCCCGGATTGCTGAGGTCCAGCACTGGTTGTCGTCCCTGCTGCTCGGGTGTCTGCTAAGTACCTGTGTTTACAGAATGATAGTCCCCCTTCCAGAGAGCCCTGTCCGGTGGCCAGGGCAGAGGGCTATGTGTTAATCCTGGGGGAGGGGCTGTCTGCAGCTCACTGTGGGGCACAGATGTCAGACTCAAGGGGGTCCTAGAGTTCATTTGTCTCCTGAGGGGGAGACCTGGAGGCAGGGAGGTCGTGGGTCGTGCCAGGGCTGCACACAGAGCCAGCCTGAGGAGACTCGGCTGTGCTCACCGCCCCCCACCCGCAACGTGCTACAGAGGCGTGGGGCAGCGGCTGGGACCGGGCTCTGGGTTTGTGGTGGGCCATCATGGACTGGAGCACAGCGTTGCTCTAGACAGAGCCTTCCTGTCTGCTTGCCAGTCCAGGAGGGTCCAGGATGAGCCTGGACATCTTTGCTGTGGCATCAGAAAAAGTAGTATGAAAGCGTTTGCCTTTGAGCAGGAGCCAGAAATGGGGCCAACCAGCAGTTCTCGCAAGTTCAGTGTGATAATGTGGTTCGAACAAAATGGGTTACTGTAGTCAGTATATAGCTGCAGGCCTTGTCAAGGTCTTTACAGTGCTACTGGGCACTGTTGAGGCCCCAGAAGGTGCTCCAGTATGCATGTTACCCAAACTCCAACCTCTCTGAGGACTTATTTTGTGCTACAAGTCCCTGGGCAGGTGAGACACACAGTTGGGAATGCTGACTTATCCACTGGGAGACACGAGGGAAAGATGGTTCCAGGAAGGTAGAACAGTCGAGCAAAGGCAGTGGGTGTGGGAGAGCAGGAGACAGCAGGTGGTGCTCCCTCAAGCTCAGGGGAAGGGGAAGGGGCAGGGGCAGAGGGAGCTGACTGCAGTCCTAACCAGCGGGGGCCCTGATGGAACTTTGGAAAATGGATCACCTCCTGTAGGGCTCAGAAGTGGCCCCAAGAGAGCCTCCCTCGCACCCTCGCAGCGGGGGCTGTCTGGGCAGGTGGACTGCTGGATGGCTGAGAGTGGGCTGAGGGAGCCTCTGTGCAGCCTGAACCTGGCCCCCAGCTCACGCCCCAGGAAAGTCCCCTCATTCTGTGTGAGGTGGTTCCTGGCTGCCCCAGCTCCCTGGGTTCGGGAGCCAGGGGCTGCCTTCAGCCTCTGCCTTCCTGGAGAGCCTGCATCTGGCTGGCGGTGGAGACCTGGTGGGTGGGGGGCTGCACAGTGTTCAGTAGCCTGCTCCTTCCTAAGGGAAAGCCTGGCCGGAAGAGTTGGCCCATCCCCATCCCGGGGTCCAAATACTTCCTCGCTGGCTGATTTCAAGCTGGTGTGGGGGACACGCATCCCCTCCCTCTATGCTGTTGGCACCTGCAGAGGCGACAGGTGTCAGCGGCCCCAAGAGCACTCAGTAGGGTGTCGTAAAGTAAGCGGGAAGTGATGAGGTTTCAACGTTTATTGCTTTTTTAGGCTGACTTTCGTAGTTGTGTGTTTATACAGATTGGTCTTCAAGGATGACTTGGATAGCGGGCTCACAGCACTCTTGGAAGCATGACAGCCTGTTTTCGCTGGCGGCACAAGCCACCAGAACCCGCCTGCTGGAGGGTTTTGACAGTGATCAACCTTTTGTTTCGTCCGGTTTTCTCTAGGCAAACGAGGGAGCAGGAGACGCCCCCTGACTTCTTTTATTTCTCAGACTATGAGAGGCACAACGCGGAGATCGCTGCCTTCCACCTGGACAGGTGAGCCCTCCCGCCTGCGTCCTGGGTCTGAGCACCGTACGTGGGGGGGGGGTCCCCCCAACACCCGGCCGGGAAGGTCCTGTCATTACCCCATTGTGCAGAGTAGAAACTGAGGCAGGCCGTGCTGGTAACCATTGCCCTGCAGCGCAGAGGTGGGTCTGTCCTGTGATGGCCTAACCCAGAGAGTCATGCTGCGTACCCCACACCAAGGACGGTGCCGGGCGGGAGAGGACCCAGAGCAGCTGGTGACCTGGGCGGGCATGGCCCACCAGGGAGAGGGGGGAGGAGTACGAGTTCTGGGAGTTTTAAGGCAGGGTGTTTCGGGATGTCAGCCCTGGGGCCACGTGAGACCAGGGGACACGAGTCTCACACCCGCTCCCCCACCACCCGTCACCCGTCTCCTAGGACAGCCCTACCAAGCCACATGTGAATGCCCTTTCGGGGTCCACACCGCCTCTCACTGCTGGGGAGCTGGGCAGGGGGTGGTGAGTGGCCGTGTCGTGAGCCTCTCAGCAGCCCCCCTGCCTGCCCAGAGCTGTGCACCCTCCAGGGGCAGTCATGGGCCTGGCTCCAGGGTCAGTTCCTGGAGTCCAGGGGATGAGGGACCCCACCTTGGAACGCAGAGAAAGGGGTTTTCATTCCTCACCAGCCCAGAGCTGGCCGGGGCACGGAGGTGAGACCCTCTCCCCATCCCTTTCCTGCCAGGATCCTGGACTTCCGCCGGGTCCCGCCCGTGGCCGGCAGGATGGTCAACATGACGAAGGAGATCCGGGATGTGACGAGGGACAAGAAGCTGTGGAGGACCTTCTTCATCTCCCCAGGTAAGCTGCCCCTCGCCAGGCTTCCCACACACGTCACCACGAGCCTGCTTCCCTTTCCAAGATGGAGGAGAGAAACTGGGAAGAACTCTTGTGTGACCAAGCCCTCATCCTGACCCTGAGCGTGGTGCATCCCCTGGGGGCTGGGCCACGCCACAGGACCCCGGGCTGCGTCGCCACTCCATGTCAGCCATTTCTGCAGGTTCTAGTGCACGCTTTCTGGGGATGTTGCTCAGTGTTCAGAAGTTAAGATAAAACATGACCATGTCCCCACACTCACCCCCGGGTTACCTGTCACCAGCGTCCTTCCACATGAGACGGCTGCTCTCCGGCTCTGTCTTGGACTAGTTCAGAGGCTCACTGAGGGACTGGTGTAGGGCCGGCAGAAAGGGCCGGCCTGTAGCTGCCAAGAGCACGTCGTGCCTGTGGCCACTCGGGCTGGAGAGCGTCCCTGTAGCCAGAAACGAGCCCATTCCGTGTGGGTCACCCCCATACCCCGCGGATGGGGCCCGCCCGGAGGTCCCACACACAGGGCGCCCTGGGCACTGGGTCATCCCATGGCGGGCAGGCTCTGGGCCATGCTACCACAGCAAAGGGACATACACATTAGTGAGCGCCAGCTGCATACCAGGCTCTACCATGTAGAGCTATGTACCTGCTAGAGGGTTCCCCATTCGATTCCTAGGCAGGAGTGCGGGGGCACACTGTCTCCTCATCCCCCCTTGTGCGTGATTCTGTGGAGGCATGGCTGACACGCCGTCACTAGTAGCCAAGGACAGAGTTCTGTGAATTTCCATGAGCAGAGAAGCCCCGGTCCCGTCCTGCCCCATCTCTCCAACGATGCGGTCTGTTCCTGGTCTCTGAGGGCTACTGAGCCTTTCCTACCGTTGTGCACAAGTGGGGGTGGCACACGGGTGTAACTTTGTCTCCCGGTGCCCAACGGCACCATGTCAAGAGTCCCCCGGGTCGTTGCTTGGTGTCCCGCGTGCTCGTCGGAGTCCTGTTGTTGTGTACGGACGCACCGCGATGGCTTATCCCGTCGTCTGCTGATGGGCCCTGGATACACGGGACTCAGTGACTTGCCCAAATGAAGGGGAGGAGCTGGAGTCTGAGTATCAAGCAAGACAAACAAACCAAGAAACTTCTCTATCTTGCTTTCTTGGTGCAGAGGGAGCTCCCCTCGGGCACCTGCCTCTGGGTCCAGAGGTGCTCGCCCGGGCACGTGGCCGCCTCGCTGGGGGCTCGCAGGGAAGGGGCTGTGCACCTGGCAGCGTCCAGAACCCCACAACTGATGTCCCACAGGGGCGGCTGAAGGCTCGTGGATTCCTTCTTAGACACAAACCACGGAGCTGGTTCTCAGTCTGAGCGGGTGACGGCACGGGCCTGTCCCACTCCGGCGGTGTGCCGTTCCGTGTGCTGCAGCTGTCATGTTCCAGGTGCCACATGACAATCGCAGGGATGTGTGGTTTTCTTTAAAGCAGCAGAGTGGCAGGAGCGAGCTTTGACCTCGTTCTAGAAAACAAAGTCTGTTCAGACTCACTGGTAGCCTTGGTGCTTTGCCTGCCCTTCTAGAACCCTCCATTGCCACACTGCCCACAGAGCTTTGCTCGAGAACCAGGTGCATGTTGGAGACATTAATCGGCGGCGGACATCCCCTCCACCTCCAGGGGCCCGAGTGGTTCTGTCTGGGGTCAGTCAGGAAAGGGAAACGTGCCAGGAGCTGACAGGGGAGCTTGGTACCGGCTGGGAGCTAGATGGGCGCGTGCGAGTTAGAGATGGCTTGACCCTCAGGCCTCACGGGTGGAGGGTTCTGGTGCAGAGTCACCTGTTTGCTGGGTCCTTGGCCCGTCTTCCCCCGAGGTCTCAGGTGTTGGAGGAGCTGGCCTTGGGGTGTGGGGAAGGCAGATTTTCCCAGCCAACCATCTCGATTATCGTCACTGAGATGAAAAAGGGCTCACATTCCTTCCTCCTGCTCGCCCGCTTCTGCCCAAGTGCAGGGCTGAGCCAATGACCGCCCCCCTGCACCAGCCTCTGACTCGCTTGCTAGACTGGTGTCGACCCAGTCACCATATTCAGCATTCGACCCACGAGCATGTGCTTCTGGGGCCCTCGGTCAGGTGGGGACACTGAGGCACGAGGAGGGGAAGTCCCATACCAAGGTCATACCCCTGGGAAGCTCTTGGGGCCCTGCCCTGGCCGTTCCTTTAAAATCTTTTTTTTTTTTTTTTAAGATTTTCTTTATTTGGCAGACAGAGATCACAAGTAGGCAGAGAGACAGGCAGAGAGGGAGAGGGAAGCAGGCTCCCCGCCGAGCAGAGAGCCTGACGCGGGGCTCCATTCCAGGACCCTGGGATCATGACCTGAGCCAAAGGCAGAGGCTTTAACCCACTGAGCCACCCAGGCGCCCCCTGGCCATTCCTTTAGAACAAGGCTTGGCTCTCTGGTGAGGACGCTATGCCCTCACAAAGCGCCTTTCTGTCCGAGCATTAACCTGTCTCACAGCAGCTTCTGCCCTTAGATGGCAGAGCCCAGGGCTCCAGCCCAGGGGATCAGATAAAGGTTACCCTCCTGAACAAGGAGCCGCCACCTGGCCTGAGGCTTATGGTGCATCAGTGGGACGTGGACGAACGTGTCGACACAGGCGAGCTCATAGACGGGTCCGTCCCACATTGTCCTGCTGCACTGGTTCTGGGATCACGAGGTCCCAGGGAGGCAGAGAGGCCGGTGATGCAGGCAGGGGCTCACTGTGCGCAGGCAGCACCGTGGGAGCCCCTGAGCTGCCTTCCCGTGTCCCCCAGTTGGCTGCTCACCAGCCACAGAGACCCTGCGTGGTCCAGAGAGGAGACCCCTTGTCTGGGAAGCTGGCCGTTTGCACCGCTGGGAAGGGGCCTGAGCGTGGTGGCCGCCATTCTGACCGCCGTGTCCCTACACACTTCAGGCTCTTGAGAGCTCCCCCACCCACCGCAATCACAGAGTCACTGACCATGAGGACGTGAACCTCACCACTGTGTGCACACAAGTGCCATAGCGTCTTGGACCAGTACGGGACACCTGGCCAGGCGTCTGGCAACAAATCAGCAAACTAGGCAGCGGGAGATGCACGCTAACCCTAAATGACCCATGTTCCCTGCGATCTGAGTCCTGTACCGTAATGTTCACCATCTTTTTGCGGCAACTAAACGACCAAGGCATTTTATTCTTGTTTTTTAAGTAACGTGTCCATACCGCGCGTGGTTAAATGGAGTAACATTTGTTCTGCTTTTATTTTTTTAGAAGATTTTTATTTATTTATTTTACAGGCAGAAATCACAAGTAGGCAGAGAGGCAGGCGGAGAGAGAGGGAGGAAGCAGGCTCCCCGCTGAGCAGAGCGCCCGATGCGGGGCTCCATCCCAGGACCCTGAAATCATGACCTGAGCCAAAGGCAGAGGCTTTAACCCACTGAGCCACCCAGGCGCCCCTCTGATTTATTTTTTTTTTATGAAGTTCATCATTTTGGAGGGTGCGGTTCTGCAGCTTCTAGTGCATTCGCGATGTGCCACGTCAGCACCTGTTCCAGAACGTTCTGTTCACCCCTGTTTGCCATCACCCCCCCGGGCCCCCCACCCCTGAACCCCCAGGGTTTCTGTGTGCCGTTGCCTATCTGGACGTTTCACACACACAATGCGACAGCGTGTGGCGTCTGTCACCGAGTGTCACGTTCACATGGATTGTCCCCGGTGGAGGCTTCCTCCTGGGTAAAGAGTGCACTCTGTTCTATGGAGGGACAGCCCTGGGGGGACAGCGGGGGGCCCCGCAGCTCTGTTCCCACGGGCCCTTGGTGCCGGGTGCTGCATGCACGCGTGCTCGCTTCCCTCGAGGGTAGCATTGCTCTGTCATGGGTCCTTCCACACTAGCTTTCAGACAGGCCACCAGCCTGGCTTCCACAGCAGCCACACCGTGTCCAGCCCAGTGGTACTGAAGCAGCTCCCGTGTCCCCATGCCCTCAGCAATACCCTTTAGTGTCTGTTCTCCCGACTGAAACTGGCTGGGGGTGTAGGAAACGGGGTCTCACCGTGGTCCCCGCGGCACTCCCCTAATGACCAAGGTGGGGTCATGTCCGTGTTGGCTGTTTCTGTAGTTTCTTTAGGGGAAAATCTGCAGAACTCCTTGGCCCATTTACGAGTGGGTCTATTTATCTTAGTGGGTCGTAGGAGTTCTTCATGTGGGCTGCGTGCTAGACCCTTGTCAGAGCTGAGACTGGCAAGCGTTCTCTCCCGCCAAGAGCGTTATACTTTTTTCATGGGGAGAATGCCTCTTTTAAGCCACTGAGCATGGACTCTAGAATTTCGGTAGGTGTCAGTCTGAGATCCTAGTGCCAGCTCCCCCAGTTGTGTGGCCTTGGGCAGGTCAGCGCCCCTCTGTGGGCCTTAGCGTTCGTACCACAGGCAGCACTGATTTGTGAGATCCAGTGGGAGAAAGTCAGGGAGCCTGGCTGGTCAGGTGGACGGTGTGGACTGGGCCTGGCCCATTGGGTGGATGGTGTGGACAGGGGCTTATCGGACAGACAGTGCAGACAGGGGCCCAGCCCATTGGGTGGACAGTGTGGACAGGGGCCCGTCAGACAGATGACGTGGTCGGGGCCTGGCCTATCAGATGGATGGTGTGGACAGGGGCCCATAAGGTAGATCATGTGAATGGAGGCCCAGCCCGTTGGATGGATGGTGTAGACAGGAGCTCACCCCATTAGGCAGATGGTGTGGATGGGGGCCCAGGCCATTGGGCAGACGGTGTGGATGAGGGTCCAACCCAGCGTGGATGGTGTGGATAGAGGCCCGTGGACAGACAGTGTAGACCGGGGACCATCAGATGGATGGTGTGGATGAGGGTCCAACCCAGCGTGGATGGTGTGGATAGAGGCCCGTGGACAGACAGTGTAGACCGGGGACCATCAGATGGACGGTGTGGATGGGGGCCCATTGCACAGATGGTGTGAATGGGGGCCTCTGGGGCAAACGCTGTGGATGGGGGCCCAGCCTGTCCAGGCAGACAGTGGACAGGCCCAGTCTGTCAGGCAGACAGTGTGGACGGGGGCCCGTGGGACCGATGGTGTTGAGGGGGGTCTAGCCCGGATGGGTGGTGTGGAGGGAGGCCTGTGGGGCAGATGGTTGAATGTGGCCCATGGGACAGACGGTGTGGACTGGAGCCTGTGGGACAGACGGTATGGAGGGAGGAGGTCTAGCCTAGGATGGATAGTATGGATGGGATGGGAGTTCGGCCCCGAATGGATGTAGACAGGGGCCCGTGGACAAATGGTATGGAGGGGGACCATGGGACGGACAGTGTGGACAGGTGTATGGCCCAGGATGGATGGTGCGGACAGGGGCCCAGCCTAGGATGGATGGGGGGGCCCGTGGGACGGATGGTGTGGACATGGCCCGTAGGATGGACAGTGTGGACGGGGGCCTGTGGGACGGATGCCTGTGGGACAGATGGTGTGGACGGGGGCCCATGGGACAGATGGCATGAATGTGGCCAGTGGGGCAAACAGGGGCCTATGGGACAGATGGTGTGGATGGCGGTCTAGCCCAGGATGGACGATGTAGATGGGGACCTGTGGGACAGACAGTGTGGACTGGGGCCCAGCCTGTCAGATGGATGGTGTGGATGGGGACCCATCGGGCAGACGGTGTAGACAGGGGCCTGGCCTGTTGGACGGACGCTGTGGACGGACACTGTGGATGGGGGCCCGTGGGGCAGATGGTGTAGACAGGGGGTTGTAGGACAGACCGCGTAGACGTGCCTCATGGGACAGACTGTAGACAGGGCTGGCAATAGGGCATTGCCCCCCTCACCTGTGTGCCTGTGTGTCCCCAGCCAACAACATCTGCTTCTACGGGGAGTGCTCCTACTACTGCTCCACAGAACACGCCCTGTGCGGGAAGCCGGACCAGATTGAGGGCTCACTGGCGGCCTTCCTGCCTGACCTGTCCCTGGCCAAGAGGAAGACGTGGCGGAACCCCTGGAGGCGCTCGTACCACAAGCGGAAGAAAGCAGAGTGAGTGTCAGGCAGGCCCTGCCATGCGGGGCCGCATCCTTCTGCTGGCATCGCAGGGGTCTCAGAGGCTTCTGCCCACTGTGCTCAGACGGGCCTCGGGCCTGCTGCCAGCCTCAGGCTGGAGGGAGTATCAGGAAAGGGGGGCACACGCAACTCTGCCTGCCCCCAGTGGGCGACACTGCCCCTCATGCATAGAAGGCAGGAAGGGCGGCCTCATTCTGGGAACCAGACGCATTCCCCACGTGGTGCCGCCGGCCCAGTGCAGGCTGGAAACACAGCCTCTCAGGACTGGAACTCTGCATTCGCTCCGTGCCTTTCTTGTCCCTGAAGACATGGCTGTGAAGGGGTCTCTGGGGTGCGGTGTCCAGGTCCTAACCCTCCAGAACCCTGGCATCTGGAGCGAACAGCAGCCTCCAGACATGGCTTGATCACCTCCCAACCCCCTGCTCGTGTTAATGCAGCCTCAGCTGGCAGCTCCGCTCTGTGGTGATCTTAATGCAGCCTCATGGTGGTGATCTTAATGCAGCCTCAGCTGGTGATCAGCCTCTGTGGTGGTCTTAATGCAGCCTCAGCTGGCAACTCTGCTCCTGTTAATGCAGCCTCTGCTGGCAGCTCTGCTCTGAGCTGCCAGCAGAGGCTGCATTAACAGGAGCAGGGGGTTGGGAGGTGATCACCTCTCTCCACCCCAAGTCCTCACTGCAATAATCCCGCTGTGCTGAGCTGGTCTGGGCCTCCCTCTCCACCCAGAGAAGGAAACTGACCTTCTCACATGGGCTCCCCCACAGGTGGGAAGTGGACCCCGACTACTGTGAGGAGGTGAAGCAGACGCCCCCCCTATGACAGCAGCCACCGTGTTCTGGACATCATGGACATGACCATTTTTGACTTCCTCATGGGTAAGTCAGCAGCCCGGGCTTCCACCAGGAGCGTCCACCCTGTGTGTGACCCAGCAGGGGTCAAGCCCCTGCTTTGCTCTGTCCCTTGGGCTCCAGGCTCAGAGGTAGAGAGTCGGCTCCTGAGTTTTCAGCTTGCTTCTCTCCACAGGAAACATGGACCGCCATCACTATGAGACTTTTGAGAAGTTTGCGAACGAGACGTTTATTATCCACTTGGACAATGGAAGAGGGTGAGCCGCGTTCTTACTCCTCCAGACCCAGGAGGACCAGGCTCTGAGTGGGGGATGGTGGCCGTCCCCCACAGATGCTGTGTGTGTGATGCAGGGTGCTGGCCCTGGGTCTCCAGCTCCTGACGGCAGGAAGCATTGGTAGTGTTACTCCTCCTGGTCCCCAGGGTCACCCCTGTGTGCTGAGTCCTGCGATGTTCTCATGTTGCCCAGGAGAAACTGAGGCCCAGAGAGGCTGCTTGCCCAGAAAGGCCGTGAGGAGCACTTTGCCCATCACATAGTCACATGGGATTGGCTAACTGGGACATGTGGCCATCCCTACCCCACAAAGAGGGCCTGTGGCCACTGCATGCTGGGCCCTGGGCTGTCCTGGGCCACCGAGGAGAGCCGTCTGCTGGGTAGATGTGGGTACAGGGACCTGCCTTTCCCAAATGATTACTAGTGCTGGTGCTAGGACAAGTTGGCACCTGGCACCTGGACAGTTGGGTGTGGGGGCTGCAGACACCCAACTGCCAAGGACAGTACCGTGGCCAGACCCTGGGGGCACCTTCTCTGCTTAGCCTGTCTCAGACCCCAGTACAGCAGCCAGAACACTAGGGTACTTTCAGGGACATGCCTCATCCCAGGGCCTGTGTCTGGTGCTGGCACAGCAAAGACAAGACCACACAGCCCAGGTGCTAGGGACACAGTGCCAGAGTGCTGGTGACAGCCGGGGGTGCTGGGGATCTAGTGTTGGTGTGCAAGGGAGAGCCAGCCGGAGTGCTGGAGACACTCAGCTGGGGATGCTGGGGCACAGTGCCGGGGTGATGGGGATAGTCAGCCAGGGGTACTGGGAACTCAGTGCTGGGATGCTGGGGACATTCAGCCAGGGGTACTGGGGCACAGTTCTGGGGTGCTGGGGATGCTGGAACACAGTGCTGGGGTGATGAGGAGAGTCAGCCAGGGGCACTGTGGACATGGTGCTGGGATGTTGGGGACACTAAGCCAGAGGTGCTTGGGACAATCAGCCAGAGGTGTTGGGGATACAGTGCTGGGGTGCTGGGGACACTCAGCCAGGGATCCTGGGGCACAGTGCCGGGGTGATGGGCACAGTCAACTAGGGGTACTGGGGACACAGTGCTAGGGACAGTCAGTTGTGGGAGCTGGGAACACATTGCTGGTGATAGCTGGAGGTGCTGGGGACAGTCAGCAGGGGGCACTAGGGATATAGTTCTTGGGTACTAGGGACACTCAGTAGGGGTGCTAGGGGCAGTCATCCAGGGGTGCTGGGGCCACTCAGCCAGGGGTCTGGGGACAGTCAATCCAAAGTGCTGGGGCACAGTGCCAGGGGCACTGGGGACACAGTGCTGGGGACACTCCACTGGGCATACTGGGGGCACTCACCCAGGGGTGCTGGGGACAGTCAGCTATGGGAGCTGGGAACACCGTACTGGTGCCAGTCAGCCAGGGGCTGCTGGGGCACAGTGCCAGGTGGACACTCAGCCGGTGGTGCTGGGGACAGTGTTGGGTTGTTGGGGACACTCAGCCAGGTGTGCTAGGGAGAATCAGTTGGGGGTGCTAGGGACACAGTGCCAGGATGCTGGGGCAAGTGCCAGAAGTACTGGGGATAGTCAGCCGGGGACCCTAGGACACAGTGCTGGGTGCTGAGGTCAGCCAGTGGCACTGGGGACACAGTGCTGGGATTCTGGGGACTCAGCTGGGGTGCTGGAGACACAGGGCTGGGTGCTGGGGACAGACAGCCAGGGGCACTGAGGACATATTGCTAGGGTGCTGGGGACACTCAGCCAGGGGTGCTGGAGAGACCGTGTCAGGGTGATGGGGACAGTCATCTGTGGGTTCTGGGAACACAGTGCTGGGGACACTCAGCCAGACGTGCTGGTTTACAGTGCCAGGGTGCTGGGGCACAGTGCCGGTTGTACTGGGGATACTCAGCTGGGGGTGCTGGGCATAGTATTGGGGGTGTTGGGACACTTAGCCACAGTGCTGGCTAAGTTCCTGCGAGGAGCACTCAGCCAGGTGCTAGGTTATAGTGCCAGGTTATAGTTGGGGTCACTCAGCTGGGGGCACTAGGGACACAGTGCTGGGTGTGTTGGGACCCTAACCCAGGGGTGCTTGGCACAGTCAGGTGTCCTAGGGACACCCAGCTGGGGTGCTGGGGTCATAGTGCTAGGGACACTCCACTGGGGGGTGTGGGGACACTCAGCTGGGGTGCTAGGTTACAGTGCCGGGGGTGCTGGGACACTTAGTCCCACACCGGGGACACAATGCTGTGATGTTGGGGACACTCAGCCGGGGGTGTTGGTGACAGCTGGCTGTGCTGGGGACACAGTGCTGGGGTGCTAGGGACAGTGAGCTGAGGGTGATGGGCACAAGGCTGGGTGCTGGGGACACTCAGCCAGGGGATATGGGGCACAATGCCAGGATGGTGGGGGAAAAGTGCCAGCATGCTGGGGACACTCAGGAATGCTGGGGCACAGTGCTGAGGTGCTGGAGTCAGCCAGGGGTGCTGGGGACACAGTGCTAGGGACACTCCACAAGGGGGCGCTTGGGACAATCAGCCATGGGCATTGGGGACACAACGCCAGGGTGCTGGGGAGTCAGCTGGGGGTGTGGGGGACACTCAGCCAGGAAAGCTGGGGCACGGTGCCAGGGCTGCTGGGGAGAGTCAGCTGTGGGCGCTGGGAACACAGTGCTGGTGACGGTCAGCTGAGGGCACTGGGGACCTAGTACTTGGTACTGGGGACAGTCAGCTGGAGGAACTGGCGTCAAAGTGCTGGTGGGCTGGGAACAGTCAGCCCAGGATGCTGGGCATATAGTTCTGGGGTACTGGGGACACTCAGCCAGGGGTGCTAGGAACAGTCAGTTGTGGGTACTGGGGCCATCAGCCAGGGGCACTGAGGACACGGTGCTGGGGTGATACAGGCAGTCAGCCAGGGGTGCAGGGGACACAGGACACAGTGCTAGGGTGGTGGAGATAGCCGGGGCGCTGGGGATACAGTGCTGGGATCCTGGGAATACTCAGCTGGGGGCGCTGGGGAGTCAGCCAGGGGTGCTGGGGATCTAGTGCTGGGTTCTGGGGACAGTCAGCTGGGGACACTGGGGTCAAAGTGCTGGGGACAGTCAGCCAAGAGTACTGGGCATATAGTTCTGGGGTACTGGGGACACTTAGCTGGGGTGCTAGAGACAGTCAGCTGGGGGTGCTGGGGCCACTCAGCCCGGGGCACTGGGGACAGTCGGGCAGGGGCACTGAGGACACGTGCTGGGGTGATGCAGTCAGCTGTGGGTGAGGACACTCAGCTGTGGGTGCTGGGGTCATGGGCGGGGTGGTAGAGACAGCTGGGGGTGCTGGGGATGCAGTGCTGGGATCCTGGGGACACTCAGCCAGGGTCACTGGGAAAAGTCAGCCAGGGAAGCTGGGGACACTCAGCCAGGGATAGTAGGGACAGTCAGCCAGGGGTGCGGGACACAGTGCCGGAGTGGTGGAGACAGTCAGGGGCACTGGGGAGAGTCAGCCAGAGGTGCTGGGGTCGGCCAGCTGGGGGCGCTGGGGACACAGTGCTGGGATGTTGGGGGCACTAGGCCGGGGGTGCTGGGGACACTCAGCCGGGGGTGCTAGGGACACAGTGCTGGGGATACTCCGCCGGATGGTGATGGGGGCACTCAGCCAGGAGTGCTGGGGCACAGTGTTGGGAGTGCTGGGGCACAGTGTCGGGGGTGCTGGGGCACAGTGCCAGGGGTACTGGGACACTAAGTCGGGGTGCTGGGGTATACAGTGCAGGGGGTGTTTGAGACAGCTGTGGGAGCTGGGAACACAGTGCTGGTGACAGCCAACGGGTGCTGGGGACACTCAGCCAGGGGTGCTAGTTACAGTGCCGGGGTGGGGGACAGGCAACCGAGGGTGCTGGGACACTCAGCCAGGGTGATGGGGAAAGTCAGCTGGGGGTGCTAGGGACACAGTGCTGGGGTGCTGGTGATAGGCAACGGTGTTGGGGACACTCAGCAGGGATGCTAGAGATAGTCAGCAGGGGGTGCTGTTGATAGGCAACTGTGATGGGGACACTCAGCCGATGTTGCTGGGGACACAGTGCTGGGGTGGTGGAGACAGCCAGAGGCGCTGGGGACACAGTGCTGGGGACACTCACCTGGGGGTGCTAGGGACAGTCCACTGGGGGTGCTGGGGACACTCAGCCAGGGGGCTGGGGAACAGTCCTGGGTAATGGGGACAGTTAGCTGGGGCGTTGTGGACACAAAGCCGGGACTTGGGGGACAGCAGTGTCTTGGGGACACACTGCCCCATCTCCATGGCTGTGGCTCTCCAGTAGGGCACACAGGGCGCTGCCCACTGCAGGGCTGGGGTCCCCCATGGAGTGACCTGTTGCAGGCTCTGCACACAGGTGTCCTGTGTGTCGTGTCCCCAACAATTCTGTGCTTCCTCGGCAGGTTTGGGAAGTATTCCCATGATGAGCTGTCCATTCTGGTGCCTTTACAGCAGTGCTGCAGGTATGGCGCCCCACTCTGCGTCCCCCCACCCCCCGGGGAGCCCTCAGTCCAGCCACAGATTGGGCAGAGGCCCCCAGCCTCACTCCCACAGCCTGGCAGCATGCAGCCCAGCACCCGGAGCCCGAGTTGTGGCATCCCCAGCCCCTCCCGGCGCATGTCTCAGGCCAGCCGTGATGGCCCCCATCACAGATGAAGACACTAGGGCTCAGACTGGCGTCCCGCCCCCCCAGCACTCTGTGCCCCTCGCTGCCACCCTCTTTGGGGCTCCCCCCCATACCTCTTCCCTTTACAGGTGGGGAACCAAGCCATGGGGCAGAACCAGGAGCTCCCTGCCCGGGGAAGGTGTGTGGGGCTGAGCTGGGCTCAGTCTCCCGGATGCATGGGCCATCCTCCCCACCCTGCGTCTGCCTGGAGTGTCGGGTCCCTGCGGGCACTGCCAGGCCTCCCGTGGCCACCTGCTCTGCCAGGCAGGACCCTTACTGCAGCGCCTCCGGGAGGCAGGGGCCCGCCTGGGACTGCCCCTGGCTTGGTGCCGGTGTCCCCTGTGCCCAGGCCGCAGAGGCTGGGGCCTGACCTGTCTCTCCCTGGCAGGGTCCGGAAGTCCACCTACCTTCGGCTGCAGCTCCTGGCCAAGGAGGAGTACCGGCTGAGCCTGCTGATGGCAGAGTCCCTGCGCAAGGACCGCGTGGCCCCCGTCCTGTACCGGCCGCACCTGGAGGCGCTGGACCGGCGGCTGCGCATCGTGCTGCGGGCCATTGGGGACTGCGTGGAGAAGGACGGGCCGCACAGCGTGCTGGAAGACGACCTGGATGCCGAGCACAGAGTGCCCCCCGGCAGGTAGTGACCGAGAGCCGCCGGCCTGCCGTGGAGGAGGGACACGTGTGTCCACGCTGTGATTCGGAGACTGCGGGAACAGATGGACCGCTCCGTGGGTCAGGCACCGCAGGCCCAACAGGACTCACGGTGTCCGCTTTGAGACCAGAGAAGGCTGGGGAGGGGGCGCTCTGTGCTCATGGACAAGGCGGCCTGGCGGCGGGGGCCACCCACCCTTCTATATGGGAAGGAAGCCTTTACTGACTATTTTGTATTTATACTTGGTGTCTATGTATATAAATAGAGCGACACCTTGCAGACCCCAGACCACCCACCAAATGCACACGTGGGGGCCGCGCCCCCTGGGGCCGGCCTCTCCTGCCAGGTGTGCTCCCACTCTGGACCTAACTTGAAACAGACTCCCACCTGTCCTCCCTCCTGGGAGGCCCGCGGCCAGACGGCTCACGGTCTCGGCCCGGTGCACGGCGGGGCTCCCGACGGCGCCATAGGCTGGTCGGCGGGCAGACTCCCAGTTTCAGAGTGACGTCAGTGACCACGTCTTCCGTTTCTCAGAGCCACCCGGCAGTGCCTGGGACCTCCCTTGGCGGCCCAGGGTGCTGCTCGTCTCCTGACTTCGCTTTGATCATTGGTGCAAAGACATCACACGGGCTCCTTCAAGGGCCTCGGCAACAGGCTGAATTTTGCAACATATTTGTGGAATAGTTTGCAATGTGGTAAAAGTGCAACAAAAATAGAGCAAATGTATGCTGGGGTCTGGGCCCCTCACACCCTGAGCTCAGCAGCCACCCGGCCTCCCTCCACATAGGTCAGGCCTGGAAGAGGGCAGAGCCAGGCTCAGCTTCCAAGGTCCAAGGGGCTGTGGCTGGGAGGCAGGAGGTGGGGGAAGCCCCCTGTCCCACTCCTGGTGTGGCTGACCAAGCTGGGCAGGGGGTCCCTGAAGACATGGGCCAGTCCGAGAGGGCAGCATCACATCTACACAGCCCAGGTGTGCCCACTGGAGCCAGGAGAAGTCCGGCCCTGTAGGCTGCAGGGCCTGAATCTTGCTGGGAGGCCTGCCTGGGGGCTCCCCAAGATTGTTGCCTGCAGGGGCTCAGTGTGGGCATGGGGCACCGCGACAGGCCAGCCCCAGGGGTTCCAGGGGGAGGACACTGATGAGCACTGACATAAACCCCAGAGAGTCCCAGGGAGCAGAGAGTCCTGCGTATCAGAGCCCTGGCCACCTCCAGGGCTCCCAGCCCCTCTGGTGCCCCAGGACCACTGGTTTCTGTGCACCTGGCTCCACGCAAAGCTGCCACCACAAATTATTCCAGGTCTCTAAGGCAAAACAGCAAGGTTCATCTTGTTTTCCTCATTTCACAGGTGGGGACACGGAGGCTCAGGGAGGGGCTGACATACAGCACAAAAGTCAGTTTAGGTTTCCAGAATGGCCAAGCCGTTGCCTGCCAGGCGGAGGGGGTACGGCCCACAGCAGAACCACAAAGGGACCTCAGGCTACCAAGAAAGTAAATGGGGGGATGATAAAGTGAACCCCAAAGGCAGCCCCCATCAGTAACCCACCTGGCACTCACTTCCCACCCAGCACTCCTCTGGTAACACCACTGGCTCAGGCATCCCTGCCCTTTCCTGCCTGTGGCTGTACCTGCGTACCTATGGCCTCACCCCCCCCAGCCTCCTGCTGGGCCCCTGTCCCTGCTGCACGGGGAACAGGTAAATACCTGGAGGAGGACCTGACGAGGTCCCACGATCAGAAGCAGCCAGTTCTGCTGCCGGGAGAGCGTACCCCCCAGCCTCCTCCCAGGCCGCCCCAAGAGAACAGAGGGACTCTGAAGCCAGGACTGCTGTCCTTACCCCCAGGTCCCCGGTCCATGTGCCACGGGTTTTTTAAAGTTAAAAAAATTTCAACATAGCATATTTGTACTGCTACCTCTACAGAATACCGGTAGCTCACATATTCTGAGGCTGCATCACGTCTGAAGTCTTGCAATATATAAATCTTTTTTATGAGGTATAAACCCTCCACACAGCAGTCCAAAGAAAAGTGATTTCAAACAACCATTAGCTACTGATTCTTAAACACCAGAGAACAAACACAGGAAAGAAATTCAGCACTGAAATCTTCTACATCAAGCTGCAAAAAACAACCTCTAGAGGTGGATTTAAATTTTTAACCAAAAACCCTGGAACAATCTCTTCAATCAGAAAGGTATGGCACAGATGCAGCCATGCCTTCGAGATTGTAGGACACACACAAAGGCATACACTTTATTATTAATTTCAAGTTTACCAAGTCAGTTCAAATCACCAACCTAGGTTCTTAGCACCTTGACACCTTCAACTCCCATCTGATAGGATATCTGGTTAGTGGAAATCTTTTGGGAGCCCGATTTGTCTCTTAACTCCACATAGAGCATGCAAAGCTATCCCCTTTCCACCTGGTGACCTACTGATGGCACCCAGCAAGACTTCACATGCAATGGATGCTGCCAGAAAAAGAAAGGCAGAGAGTAAAGGTGGAGAAGCTTTCCTTCCCATTTCAAAGTAACAAGCAACAGTAAAGGAGCCATGTGAAAACTGTAACATCCTTACATTACCTGAAACTTATAAAAGAAAGAAAATCTGCTCCTTTTGCACCCTGAAATTACAGGTAACAAGACAAAGGACAGAAAACATAAGAAAAGTGTATAAAGGCACTAAATGAAAGGAACACCAACGTTCAAATTATAACTCTGGAAACAATGTCCAGAAGATTATACTTTCTTAACATTCTAACACAGTTAACAAACAGAAGAATTTCAAACAGCTAACAAACATACGAAAAGAAGTTTATACTTCTGGATAAGGAAAATGTACAGTAAAAGATTCGAACACCATTTACGACCCTCCCATTTTCCACTCTCTTTTCTAGACCTGAAACCTGATAACCCCAAACTGTTGGTATCCTACAAGAAAATTGGAACTCTGTTTATGCATGCTAGATCCAGTATCAACATGGTTATATGTCACACAAAGCTAAGTCAAACAACAACAACAACAAAAACAAAAAACCCAAGGTGCAAAAAGATACGTAAAGTACACCATTTAGACAGATTTTCCAACTAGAAAAAAGGTTTATACAGATGATGAATTCATACAAATATGTACCAAAAAATACAGAAATATGCAAAAGAATGATATAGATCTCCTTCAGTAACGGTGGTTCGGAAAGGCACTGAGGGAGAAAAAGAAGACATGCTCACTGTTTCAATTCCTGCAAATTGTTCAGTGTTTGAATATTTTAATCAAAACTATCCAAATCAGGGACGCCTGGGTGGCTCAGTTGGTTAAGCAGCTGCCTTTGGCTCAGGTCATGATCCCAGTGTCCTGGGATCGAGTCCCACATCAGTCGCCTTGCTCGGTGGGGAGCGTGCTTCTCCCTCTGCCTCTGCTGCCACTCTGCCTGCCTGTGCTCGCTCTCTCTCTCTCTCTCTCTGGCAAATAAATAAATAAAATCTTAATTAAAAAAACTATCCAAATCAAATTCACAAAAAGAGTTAACATTTCTTAAATTTAGGGAATGAGTATTACTTCCGTCTTTTTCTATTAGTTTAAAAGATTGTCTTTCCAAAGGTTTCAAAAACGGAAAACTACATTAAGTCAAAGGAAAAAAGAAGATGCAAATTCTACCAAGAATCAAGAAAACGACATCATTACAAGTCTTATAGATATTAAAAGGACAATGGAAACTTACAATTTGTGTATGTGACAGCTTAGATGAGATGTCTCAAAGAATTTTTCCAATTATCAAAGGTTACATAAGAATAGGTGAAGTACAAGACCTATATATATTTAAAATAACTGATTTGTACTTAAATACTTCAACAACTAAAACAACAAAACCAAAAGAATACCCCCACCAAGACAACTTCATTGGTGAATTTCCACCAAAAATTTAAGAAAGAATTCTTCACCAATTCTTCCTTCCAAAAAGAACACCCTTTTCAACTCAGTGTTATGAAGTCAGCATTATCAGAACACCAAAAATAAAGACAACACAAGAGAAGGATCCAGCTCTCTCAAGAATATGGAACCAAAACTCCTTAAGAAATTATAAAATTGAATCCAGCAATACATAAAAAGGGTAAAACGTAATAAAGTATTGAGTTTATACCAGGAGTGCAAAGTTCTTTCATACCTGAAACATGAAAATACTAAAATAAATACAATATTATTGACATATTACAAACAACTGGAAATAAAACATAAAGTACAACTTAATAGCATAAAAACACATTAACTATTCAGGGATAAATGTAAAAAGATATGTAGGAGGTCTGTACGCTACAATATACGAAACACCGATGAGAGAAATCAGAGACTTAACTGAGTAAGAGCTATACTATGCTTGTAGGTGAGAAAACTTACTAATGTTAAAATCAATTTTCCTCAAAATGACCTGATTCACAACACAGCAGTCGCTAGTTACATGGCTATTTATATTTGCACTTAATTAAAATCACATAAAATTTAGAATTCGTTTCCTCAATTTCACTAATCACTTTTCAAGTGCTCAAGTCACATGTTGTCCATCACTGCCATACTGGACAGTGTAGATGGGAAACATCCCCCTCATTACAAGAAGTTCTTATTGCTACTGGACAGTGCTAGCTACAGAGTCAATGCAATCCAGTCACAATCTCACCAAATTTCACAGAAATGAGGATGAAAAAAGAGGACCTCATAGACTCTAAATGAGTAAGAAAGTAATTTTTTAAAATTCTGAAAAAGTAGTACCCAGCTGAGGGACTGATGTTACTGGATTTCATGATTTATGATGACTACTAATAGTAATTAAAGATGGTGTGGTATTGGCAAAAACACAAAGTTCAGATACATATACACGCATACATAGGATCATTTGATTTTGAACAAAGATACCAATTTAACTCATTAGAGAAAAGAGAGTCTTCAATAACTGGTACAGAAAAAGGTGGGATGTCCATACATAAAAATTAAGAACCTCAATCCATATTCTTATCCATATATAAGAATGGATTAAATACCTAATTGTAAAACTAAAGTTATTATAAAACTTCTGAGAAAAAATAAAGGAAAATCTTTAGGACCATGTCTATGCAAAGATTCCTTGGATAAAACGTAAAAAGCAGGGGCGCCTGGGTGGCTCAGTGGGCTAAAGCCTCTGCCCTCAGCTCAGGTTCTCATCCCAGGGTCCTGGGATGGAGCCCCACATTGGGCTCTCTGCTTAGCAGGGAGCCTGCTTCCCCACACCCCCCCTCTCTCTGCCTGCCTCCCAGCCTGCTTGTGATCCCTGTCAAATAAGCAAAATCTTCAAAAAAACAAAACATAAAAAGCATAACCTGCAAAAGAAAAAAATACATATATTGAGTTTCAAAAAATTAAAAATCTCCATTTTCTGAAAGAGGGCATTTCCCCAGGTTTGAGAAATAATTGACACATACCACTATAAAACTTTAAGGTGAACAGCATGAAGATTTGATTTACGTATGTCATAAAATGATTACCACAAGTTTGGAACAGCCATCATCTTCTCTAAATACAATAAAAAGGAAAAAAGTTCTCCTTGGGTAAGAACTCTCAGAATGTACTCCTTTAACAACTTTCCTATACATAATACAACAGACTCATGGTCATGATGCTGTACATTTCATCCTTAGTACTTATTTCTAACTTGGCATTTGTGCCTTTTGACCACCTTCCTCAAATTCCCTCTCCCACTGAAAGACACCACGAAGGAAATGAAAGCCAATGACTAGGAGAGAAAATATGCAAAATATGTATCTAATAAACTGTTATTTGGAATATATGAAAACCTGTATGAAAGCTGAGTAATAAATGCAATGGGCAAAAAAATATATCTGAAGGCATTTCCCCAGAGATAGATGGGTGACTAGCATAAAAACACATGAAAGGATGGGGTGCCTGGGTGGCTCAGTGCATTAAAGCCTCTGCCTTCGGCTCAGGTCATGATCCTAGGGTTCTGGGATTGAGCCCCACCTAGGGATCTCCAATCAGTGGGGAGACTGTTTCCCCCTCTCTGTCTCTGCCTGCATCTCTGGCTACTTGTGATCTCTGTTAAATAAATTAAATCTTAAAAAAAAACACGCATTAAAAGACACTTATCATTAGTCATTAAGGCAATGCAAATTAAGACTACAAAGATAGACCATTAAATCTATTATATTGGTATTACAAAAGGACAAAGAACCAGATATGTCAAATACTGAGGATGCACAAACAAATTCTACACTGTTGATGATGAAAAACAAAATGGTTCTCTTGGGGATGATGCAAATATTATTACTGCTTGTAATTACAGGGTTAATAAGTTCATAAACATTCACACACCTGTACACCAAGAAGGATTAGTCTGACTATTCTGTATATGTACATCTAACCTTTAAAAAAACATCCTTTTCTTAAGTATTTTCTTTAAAATATTTTAACATTTCAGTTTTCCAAACTCCATTCAAACTTCTCTAACACATACTCTCATCATGTACTTCTAAATGTAATTCTGAAAGCCTCATATAACCATACTGATCAAACTTCAACTCCAAGACAACCAGATGTTCCATATAACGAGACAATCCAGTATTTCTAATGCATGTTTTGTAGAGCTAATCTCATAAACTTCAAAAAGGATAAAAGCATGTAAAGCATTCTGCCTCTGCCAAAGTACTACAGGACCTCCACAATCATCTATGAAGAAAATCATCCAAGAAGAATCATCAAAGGAAAGGAGTCAAATCAAGAGAAAGCTAATTCACACCCTGAATCCCCTTGTATCAAATTTCCCAGTTGTGCAAACCAAATCACAGGGCTTCCTATGACAACACCCAAGTATAAGAAGACTAAGATAGTTCAGACTGTAACGGGGAGTATTTCACAGAAGTGCTTTCTACAGAAAAAATGAGAGCTGGAATTGAGAAGAAAGTTCTTATTTCATTATGAAATACACACGTGTCTACCACAGTTCTGAATCTTCAATGTAAAGAAACCGTAAAATCTAAGGCATAATAGCACTCATACTGCAGAGTACAGAGGAATGCCTCTTATCATCTTCCTAATGCTTGGTCTGTCAGAAAGGTGATACAACTTCGCAGAAGAGGACAAAACTAGTCGAGAAGCCTAGTCCAGGTTCTATTACTACTAACCTGTTTCATGACTTGGGGCCAGTCACTTAAGCTCACTGGATTCCTGGATGTAATGACTGGATAAAATGATCTCTAAGGTCCATTCTAAAGCAATTTTTCCATGGAGGAAAAACAGTACCCGGGGCAATTCAAAGAATTCTAGCTCTTCTGGGCCAGCTGCAACTATAGTCATTAGGAATGTAGATTGAACATTAGTTCATTTTATAAAAATGTTCCTTATTATTTCCCAACAGACTACAGGCTTTAAGTAGAAAGCACAGTGCTGCTCAACAAACCCTAAGCACAAGAAACATGTAGAAAACAACACCAAGGACCATCATAAACTGCTAAAAGCCAGGGATAAAGAGAAATCTTAGAAGCAACTAAGACACACCTTGTAGACAAGGAAAAAGGGGGGTGGGAGATCGCAGCAGATTACTCATCTGAAATAATGAAACCCAGAAAACAATGGAACACCACCTTTAAGGTACTGAAAGAAATAAACTGAACCCAGAATTCTATACCCACTGAAAACGTCTTTCAAAACAAGGACAGAAACTGGAAGCCTCATACACTGTTGGCAATATGAAATGGTGCAGCCACATTGGAAAAAAGCCTAGACTTCAAAAGGCTAAAGAGTTACCATTTGTCCCAGTGATTCCGAGTCTAAGCCTAAATTCCAGAGAAATTAAAACATGGATCCATACAAAAACGTGTACACTCACGTTCATGGCAGCATTATTCATTCATCCCAAAAGGTGGTTTACCTATACAACAGAATATCATCTGGCTATTAACAGGTGTAGGTACTGATACATGCTACAACATGTATGTTTCCAAGGTGAGCCTTAGAAACATGATGATAGTGAAAGGACCCAATCACAAGAGACCACATGTCATCTGATTCCATTTATACAGAATACCCAGAACCCTGAATCTTTAGAGAGAGGGTTTATCAGGGGTTCCCTAGCACTGGGGATGGCTGTGTGCACTGGGACTGGGGGCACCCTGAACAGTGACAAGGAAAAACCAGGGGATTCCTTTTGGGGGTGATGAAATGAGGCCACAGTTCATAATTCTGCCAATACACTCAACACCAATGAACCACACATTTTAACTAGATGAACCATACTATATATGTGTTATAGCTCAAAAAGCTGTTATCAGAAGAAAAGCAAAATAAAAACTGAGAAATAAACAGAAGAATGAATCACTGGCAGACGCAAACTATAAGAATGTTACAGGAAGGGGCACCTGGGTGGCTCAGAGTGTTAACCCCTGACTTCAGCTCAGGGCATGATCTCAGGGTCCTGGGATCGAGTCCTGCATCAGGCTCTCTGCTCAGAAGGGAGCCTGCCTCCCCCTCTCTCTCTGCCTGCCCCTCTGCCAACTTGTGATCTCTCTCTGTGTCAAGTAAATAAATAAAACTTAAAAAAAAAAAAAGAATGTTAGAGGAGGTCCTTCAGGCAGAATGAAAACATTCCCCATGGAAATCTGGCTCTACACAAAGGAATGGAGAGCACCAGAACTGGTATGTATGTGGGAAAATAGGAAAGATTTCTTCTTTTATATTTTGCAATCACTTTAAAAGATAATTGACTATATAAATTTTTTTTTTACGGAGGATTACAACAGCACTATCGCAGAAAGGCTAGTTACAGGAAAGTGGCCACATACCTGTACTCTTCAACTACAGATGAACCTTGCACAACATGGTTTGAACTACGTGGGTTCAATTACAAGTGGATTTATTTTCAAAAAATACATGGTATGAAAAATACTGTATTTTTCATACAGTATTTCTCTTCCTTATGATTTTCTTCGTATTTTCTTTTCTTTAACTGAATTCACCACATTATACACTGTAAAATATAGACAGCATACATAATACGTTAACTGGCTGCTTATGTTATTGGTAAGTGTTCCTGTAAACAGTAGGCTGGAAGTATGTAAGTTCTGGGGGACTCATAAGTTATATTGGGATTTCAACTCTATATGGGGCTGGCATCCCTAATCCCCAAGCTGGTCAGGAGTCACCTGGATAGGGAAAAAATCTGGAAGATAACCTTAGATACATGCTAAAGAGTTATACTAAATGAACAACTAAAACCAGAGAGTTATAGCTAAGAAGAAATGAGAAAAACTGGATTTAAAAACAAAAACAAAAACCAATTCAACTAAGCCAAAGACAGTAGAAGAAAAGGGGAAAGAGGATGGGTGGGAAAAACAGAGAACAAATACCAAGACAGGTTTAAAACAAATCTTATCAATAATCATAAAAACCCAAAATGGTCTCTTTATAAAGGCAAAGACTACAATATTTACAAAAAAGAAACACAATCATATCTGCATGTAAGAAATCCTTGTCAAATATCAAAAGCTTCTGCACAAGAAAGGAAACAGTCAACAAAACAAAGGCAACCCACGGAATGGGAGAAGATATTTGCAAATGACTATACAGACAAAAGACTGATATCCAGGATCTATAAAGAGCTTCTCAAACTCAATACACACAAGTAATCATGTCAAAAAAATGGGCAGAACACATGAAAAGACACTTCTCCAATGAAGACATACAAAGGGCTATCAGACACATGAAAAAATGTTCATCATCAGGAGATTCCAATTAAAACCACACTGAGATACTACCTTACACCAGTTACAACGGCCAAAATTAGCAAGTCAGGAAACAACATGAGTTGGAGAGGATGTGGAGAAAGGGGAACCCTCTTATACTGTTGGATGGAATGCAAGTTGGTGCAACCAATTTGGAGAACAGTGTGGAGATTCCTCAATAAATTAAAAATAGAGCTTCTCTGTGGCCCTGCAAATGCACTACTGGGTATTTACTTCAAAGACACAGATGTCGTGAAAAGAAGGGCCATCTCTACCCCAATGTTAATAGCAGCAATGGCCACGGTCGCCAAACTGTGGAAAGAACCAAGATGCCCTTCAACGGATGAATGGATAAGGAAGATGTGGTCCATACATACTACGGAGTATTATACCTCCATCAGAAAGGATGAATACCCAACTTTTGTATCAACATGAAAACGAAGAGATTATGCTGAGTGAAATAAGTCAAGCAGAGAGAGTCAATTATCATATGGATTCACTTATTTGTGGAGCATAACAAATAACATAGAGGACATGGGGAGATGGAGAGGAGAAGGGAGTTGAGGGAAATTGGAGGGGGAGATGAACAATGAGAGACTATGGACTCTGAAAAACAATCTGAAGGTTTTGAAGGGGTGGGTCGGTGGGAGGTTGGGGGAGGCTGGTGGTGGGTATTATGGAGGGCAGGTATTGCATGGAGCACTGGGGTGGGGTGGTGGCAGGTTGGGGAAGGCTGGTGGTGGGTATTATGGAGGGCAGGTATTGCATGGAGCACTGGGTGTGGTGCATAAACAATGAAATCTGTTACACTGAAAAGAAATTAAATAAAAACAAACAAAATTTTAAAGAGGGGCTATACAAAGAGTAAAATGAAAAACTAAAGAGAGGAAGTAAACGAATATTGGCAGTGTATCTAAGTCATTTGCCAAGTGCTTTTTTTAAAAAGATTTTATTTATTTATTTGATAGACAACAATCACAAGTAGGCAGAGAGGCAAAGAGAGAGGGCTGGGCATGGGGAAGCAGGCTCCCCGCAGAGCAGGGGCCTGCTGTGGGGACTCGATCCCAGGAGCCTGAGATCATGACTTGAGCTGAAGGCAGAGGCTGAACCCACTGAGCCACCCAGGTGCCCCACAAGTGCTTTTTTTTTAAGAATTTTTTTTTAAGATTTTATTCATTCATTTGACAGACAGAGTAGGCAGAGAGGCAGGCAGAGAGAGAGAGAGAAAGAGAGGGAAGCAGGCTTCCTGCTGAGCAGAGAGCCCGATGCAGAACTCGAGCCCAGGACCCGGAGATCATGACCTGAACTGAAGGCAGCGGTTCAACCCACTGAGCCAGCCAGGTGCCCCCCCCCTCCGTGCCTTTAAAAATTTTTAATAGACATGCCCTATTTGCAGAAAAAACTGACCAATATAGGACATTATTTTTAAAAGGAAACATTTTAAAACTAGAGATTGGGAGAATGGATTACACTTTAAAATTATACCTAAGAGCCAAAAGCTGTAGCACATTAGGACCTTGCCTCTGAAGATTTAACAGTTGTCAGAGGCACTATCCTTGGCCATGTGGGCTTCCAATTTAAATCTGGGGCAAAAATGTAAAAAGGAAATTCCACCATAAAATAAAATACACATACTTCTTCAATGCCCACAGAAAAAAAGGAATCAAGAGGTTTCCCAAAAGAGTTTACATGAGCTGGGTCTTACATCTAAAAGTGGCTTTTACCGGTAAAACTAAGAGGTGGAAAGTCTTCAGGAAACGCAGGGACATGAGAGAACATGCTGAGGAACACAAGTTTAACCCAAAGATGCATGGTAAGAAGTGGCAAAGATGAGCTGGTAGGTAGACAGAGCCAGACCGTGACCAGGGCTCCCAGGTTGTTCAAGGAAAAAAGGCAATACCTCCTCAGGCAATCAGGCAGCCATCAGGCAGCAACCAAGAATTCTAGGCAGACAAGCTACTTGAGCTCTATGTTTCCTAGAGAGATCACTGGACACATGGCTGAGCAAAGCTACTCCAAGAGTCCAGGTGTAGGTCTGTACTGTAGAGATTTGCAATTAATGAAGTTCACACTAAACTGAAAAATTAAAGAATGAGGACTTAAATTAAGGTGGTAGTGACCTTAGGAAGAATAAAACAACAGAATTTGGCATGTGACCGCTACAGTGGGTGTCTAATGATGCGTACAGACTGGTGGCTGTAGTGATGGCAATACCGTTTTCAGAAAAAAATTTATTAAAAACAATATGAACGTGAAGTAGCAAAAGATCTGAGTCAAGTGCAATAGTACAATATAAACCCAGCTGGAAATGTAAACTCTAAGGCTCATTTTGTTATCTGCAAAATGGAGCAAAGTATCATACCCTTAAAAGGATTAAATGAGACAATCCATGAAATAGGCTTAATATACTGCCCATTTATTAAATGCAGGTTAAGTGGTGGCCCTTATCAGCATTCATATTAGGGTGAGTGTACGTTACAGATGAAGACTTGATAAGGTGTCCCACTCTTCTTCCTGTTACCCAGTGAAGCTCCACCTCCGTCTGTTGTTCTGATTACTCCCTCAATAATGGCCATTCAAGGGGAGCCTGCGTGGCTCAGTGGGTTAAAGCCTCTGCCTTTGGCTCAGGTCGTGATCCCAGGGTCCTGGGATCGAGCCCCGCATGGAGCTCTCTGCTCTGCTGGGAGCCTGCTAACTCTTCTCTCTCTCTCTGCCTGCCTCTCTGCCTACTTGTAATCTCTGTCTGTCAAATAAATAAATAAAATAGTTTAAAAAAATAATGGCCATTCAATAAACACTAAGCATGAAAAAGTGCAAATGTTCACCTGTTTTAACAGAACCAAACGTTACCTTGGGGCATCACAAAGTATTAACTATTTCAGTAATACACTTTCCAAAAAAAAAATTAAAAAAAAAAAAAAGAACGAACCATAAAGAAAAAGCGAAGCCCTGAGTCTTTCTCTTAATTAAACAGCAAAGACTATGACGACCCCTCGGGCTGTAGTACAGGAAGTCTATAGGGAATACACCTTCCACACCAGGTGTTTTGACAGAAAACTCTTATCTTAAAGATCTGTAAATAGGAGGATTACTGCATCTAGTCATCTGGTCAGTCTGTGATGAGTTTAAGTTCTTAGACTGGGAAAGAGAAGGGCAAATATATTTAAGTCCATAAATGAAGGATTATTAGTGAAGGATTTCAAAATATAAAGCTTAATTATAACTCAAATAAGGAAATTTCCACTGTACATACTTTTTAAAAAAGATTTTATTTGAGGGAGAGAGCACAAGCAGGCAGGGTGGCAGGCAAAGGGAGAGAGAGAAGAAGGCTCCCCGCCTAAAACACTAAACAATGAAATCTGTTACACTGAAAAGAAATTAAATAAAAACAAACAAAATTTTAAAGAGGGGCTATACAAAGAGTAAAATGAAAAACTAAAGAGAGGAAGTAAACGAATATTGGCAGTGTATCTAAGTCATTTGCCAAGTGCTTTTTTTTTTAAGCACTTGGCTTATATCGCCTAAAAAGTAGCCCGATGAGGGAATTAATCCTAGCACCCTGGGATCATGACCTGAGCAAAAGGGATCCACTTAACCAACTGACCCACCCGGCATCTCCAACTACACATACTCTTGCCAACAAGTTTTAACAGAGAAAACCTTCCTATTCAGAGATTTGGAAATGTATAAATAGCTACTGACATATCCTGGGGGTGGAGGAGTGAGACATTACCAATAAATTATTTTCAATAAACTTTAGACAATTAATTTGGCATCAAGATATTTCATTATTGCTTTAGAAACTGCCAAAACTGACATAAATCACAGCATAACTGGCGGAACCAAGAAATCATCCAGTTCCATGAATTTCAGTGAACTTCAATTAACTGCAACCCAGCGTTTAAAATCCCAACCTGCATATGTCTACACATACATAATATCCTTCAATGTGATATTTTTTAAGCTTTTATCCACAAAGTAATGGCAATAAACAGAAACTGTATACTGAAACTTTTACGACACCCTAAAGTACTGAGAAAAAAAAAACCAAAAAATCTATGAAACATCATTATACCGAATTTCAATTAGTCTGGACAGCCACATTCCACAATCCTCACAAATGTTCCATAAAGAAAAAAAAAAAAACACTCTAATTGCAGAATTTCATGCTGCTAAGATTCACCAATATCAGAAATAAGTTCTTCATAAAGAATGCTGAGGCGTTCTTTGTACATTTACAGGCTTGGTAGACAAGAAGAGAGGCCCTGGGGTTATCAGGAGTGGTCTATTATGTACTTATAAGATGGGGAGGGAATAAGTTAGAGATGGTGTCAGTCTCTAAGGAATTATGGAAGCAAATTCCTAGGACCTCGAGGGGCTAGCTATTGTTTTGGGGAAAAGGTTATTCATTACCAGTAATTAAACCTTTATGTGAGACCCTTTCGATGTCTACCAGTGGGCCATATGCTTGGGAATGTTTGTCAACACTATCTTGGAGGTTTAGATATAAAGTTTCCAAAGGAATTGTTAAAGTAGATTTATAGGATCCTGGTTGGGGGTAGAGGTCAGGCAGGCTAGGATTGCCCTTTGCCCTTAGCAAAGCCTTAAGGTGGGGGTAGTTGAGTCCCTAGAGGAGGGTCACTCTGCCTGTTCTAAGGGCTTGTCAGTAGGTAAGAAAATTTAATAATTTTTCTTCTGCCTCTGTTTCCCACATCATTCCCCCCTGAACTATGTTGACCCTTAAATCTTTACGGTAGTTGAAGATGGAAGGTCTCATCTTCTGTAACTTCTTCCTGCTGAATAGGGGTGTAGAGTTGTCCCTACCTACTCGGGTCAACATTGATCAGTTGAGGAATGTGTAAGGAAGTTACAAAAGAGGGAGGCAGCTGAATCCAGCGCTGACAGTGAGGAAGTGTCTCTGTGTGTGGTAAGTATCATCTGTCGTCATGAAGTCATTGCAGCAATGGAGCTCGGCACCAAGCAGAGAAACACTGAACAAGGCAACACATTAAGATTATCAAGGCCATAAGGATGAGAACGCCAAAAAGGAGATATTTAATTGTTGCCCACAGTCCTCCTTTAAACCAGGAATTTAACCAATCACTGACAGAGAGAGAGAGAGAAAGAGAGAGAGAGAGAGAGAAGGATACTGAAGAATCTCAATCTGGGTAATATTATCTTTTACTAGTCCTGTGAAATTTCTGATATTCTGGGATGTACACAAAACATTCTGCTTTGATAATTGCACATGTGTCACCCTATGCTGCTGTCAGGACATCTAAGGCCATCTTATTTTGTAGGACTGCCTTGCGCATCTGTGAGACTTCAATATTAGGTAAGGGGATGCTATTTAGTGAATCACTGAGTGCCTTTGCAGTTTATTTATTAAGGGCTTCTACATGGCAAATGACATCCTCTAGTCCCACAGATGGAGCAAAAATGGATGTGAAGTGATCATAGCACTTAAAAACAGATCGTGTCCATCTCTGCTTTAAACTGGGAGATTAGCTGGAGTAGTGATGATTTTAGTATCGCGCCCATGAATCCAGGCAAATCCTAAGGTGCAGCAACCTATCCACCCTGGAGGAAGCCAGGGCGACATGTTAGTTCCACATATCCAGTGGGTTCCGTCTGGAGCTGTCCATCTAATGCCAGGACACCGTATCCAATCAGTAGCAAACCAGTCAGTAGCCTGGAGTACTATTATTTCAGAACATATTTCTAATGATAGCCGTCCTAGATGTCGTGTGCATTTTGCCCATGTATCATATGTATGATTTCTTTGTTCCTGACATAAAACTGCCTTTTGACTGAGCTGTCCAATGGTGGGTAGGACCCACAAATATGTATCCCAAATTTGATATATGCCATCCTTGATATAGCAATGAGGAGGGTTTTGTATCTTAGGCTTAGGCCCTAGTTGTTGGGTATTAATTTGTAGGCTTATAAGGTCAGGTAAGACATTAATAGCTTGAGAGTATGAAAAAGTTTGGTCATGGAGTCCTGGTGAACTCTAGGTTTCACTGAGGATGGGCCAGGAAGAAACATCTGGATTAGTGATAGAGTTATCCTGGTACATAATGTCTCCATATATTACATTTGAAATATAATCCTGCAGAGAATGCCAATCAGTGCCCTGTAAAGGCAAAACACACCAGGGTAACCTGGATGTACTTGACATAGGCAAAATTCCACATATCCAACAAACTGATTATATAGTTCAGTATACTGCTGTGCCCACTGTAGAAAGGAACGGTCAGTTAAGATAGGTGAAAGGAAGATAAAGAGAATTACAACCTTCATTTTGGTTTGAAGAGAAGTTTGAGGTCTTCTATGGGCTCAGGGGAGTAAGAAGGCACATTCATTTGCTCACTCGGTTTCTGTGAAGGAGGTCAGAGTTTTACTCTAGATATACGCACCCATGAAGAGTATCTTTCTAGCTTTCCTGCAGTGGGAGTACATAGTATGACCCGATATGGACCTTTCCAGTTTGGATGTAGGCTTTCTGTTGTATGTGTCTTCCAGTTTTTTTTTAAATAAACCATGTCTCTGAGATTTACATGGGGTGGGTTTTCAACTATAATTAAATCAGGTTTGGGGAGTACATGATTAGTATCTTATAAGTTAAACCAGCCTCTAGTGAGTATTTAATAAGGCATTATAATCTTCATCTAATAACAGATCTATGGAAAGAGATATTTTATATACATATATATATATAATAACTCATTCCTATATCATAATTATAATAATTATCATATAATATTATTATGTAATAAGTCAAAAGGTCTGAGTCCTACAGGTTATTTTGGAGCAGTTCTCATCATGAGAAGTCCTATTGGTAGGAGAGTAATTCAATTTTCCTGGGTTTATAGACTAAGCTTATTAATATGACATTGTAAAGTAGGATTAGTTTTTTCTACCTTTCCAGAAGATTTTGGATGCCAGGCTAAATGCAGGATATTTTTAACTTTTTAAGGCTTTGGCAATTACAAAATGCTAATGGGCACTATGGCACACCTAGATTTTCTTACTCTTTTCATGAAAACTAATGGCATCAGTAAACCAACTATCATTTGTATTTTAAACAGGGGCATCTTAAATCTGGCCAAATACAGTAAGCAAGATCAGTAACATCTGAACAGTTATGCTCTATAGAGAAGTACAATGGTCAAGGTGATAGTTAAGTTATACAACTGTTTGGGAATCAATTTTATTTTCCAGTGGTTTAACCAAGTGCCATGGGCTCTTGTTATTATCCCCACTGAATAAAAATGCAAGAAGATCCTCTGAATGAGCTATTGTGCAACTTTTCTGAAGTGTACCTCAAATTCTCTAGCTTAGGTAAACAAACATTTAAAGACAATTCAATCTAGAATGTAACCTTCATAAAGGTGTGTTATTAAAACGTAAATTTCTCATTAAAATAACCCTCATTTCCAGAGAGAGGCAAATCTGGACTAGTTTATTTGAAAAACAAGTCCAGTTTTAACAAATGTGGCCTAATTATTTACATAAGCTCAGCAAGAACAGTGAGTGATCATATAGATCTTTTAAAATCTGCTTTCCTGGAACTTCTTGTAAGGAATTTCTAGGTTGAACTTTTTATAGCCTCTCCAGGCCAGAAACCTAGCCATGTACTTGCCATCAGACATGCCTGCAATACCTGTGGATTTGGGTGAATTCCTCTTCTTGAGGTCCCCAGAGTATCCCGAGGTTCCAGCACCTGCCAGAAAGTGACATTCTTTACTCACCTGGTGAGGCTGCTGGGAACACTGTAAGCCAGGTATTGGGCCAACAGTTTCAAGGGGCTTTATGGCTCCAGGTTTCAAAAAGGCAACCTTAGTTCCTTAAAGCTGTCTGGTCATATCTGGGTTGTTCTGTTTGTCTTTCTCAAATAGGGCATTCCAGTCAAAGCCTTGGCAAAATATCCCATGTTTCCCATGGTGTTCTGTTACAAGGAGAATAGATTCTTATTGAACTTATTAAAACGACTGATTGCGATGGAGGAAAATACTTCCTGAGACCTTTTGAGTTTTAGAGGGTTCAGATAGAAAAGTTGAAGGCTTTATTTAGAAATAAATATTTTTACATTGCTCTAAGTCACAGACCTCTTAAGAATAAAGTTTCCTTAGTCTGGAAGAGCAAACCTTAGAGAACCAGCAATGGTTAAAAGGACAGCTCGAACAGAGGGCAAAAGCCATGTTTTCCCGCCAGGAAGGAGGGGTTAAACAGTCCATGTCAGGCCAAAGAAGAAAGGTAATTTCCCTGAAACAAAGGGAGTTTGGGCAGCTGCCTGGGAATATTCCTCAAAGTCTCCATCTCGAGTTAGAATAACCCCAGTTGCCTCCAGTTATAGCCATTAACACAGAAATGAGTAAAGGAGAAGCCCCCCCCCCATCTATGAGGAGAAACAGAGAAAGGGAATGTCAGAGTCCCCTTTCCTAGGGGTGGCCTAGCAACCTGGGTTTACTAGAAGGCTTATTGACGTAATTATCACCCAATATGTCAGGAGGGAGTTGACTAGCTCACTCATTCAGGCAAACACATTCTGCAAAACGCCCTTAGGTCGGGGTCCTAGGGTAGAGCAATGATGGCCTAGGCATGAACAATGAAGGCACCCTAGGCTCATTCACCCCTTTTCCTGCACAGGAGATCTAACTGATAGATCCCACTGAGGCCATGCAGTGTTACAGGAGCTCAGTCCTCTCCTAAGTTTTGCAATCCAAATTATTTCCAGTGGGTTCAAAACCATCCCATGGTAGAGTCCTTGGGACTGAAGAAGCCTACTAAGGCCATGCCCCCAGAGAAGGAACGAAGGTCCATTACCAAATCCCCCCTGATGCCTGGGTGGCGACCCACACAGGATATGTCAGAGCTGCCCATATGTCAAAAGCCACCCTCAAGAAGGTGTCCCTCAAGACCTCGCTATTGATCACCATTCTACCTTCTCGGGAATGCATTCCTGCCATCAAAGGCCCTGGAGGGGTGCCAGCATCCCTCTTCTTCCCCATCGCATCCTAGGCTACAGATGGGTGCCCGGTGAATGGACTAGGATACTGCGCCATCCTATACTCTAAAAGTTGTGTGGCTGCCCTGCAATTTTTAACCCATGGGAAATGTTTGGCAAGGGGAAATTACCCAATTTCATAGCTTTATGTCATTTGGAGAAGACACTGATGTGAAACAGTAAAGACTGAAACCCATCATGGTCTATGTGACATTCCAACACATGGGATCCTTACCGCCCACTTCCCTAGGAAACGATCCCTGGTTGCATTTTAATTCAATCTGGGGCTTCTTTTGGCCATCTCCCAGTGGCATTCCCATGGCAGGAAGTGGCGAGGCCAGGCATGTGGAGGAGATCACATTAGATCAATCAGGAAGAAAACTCACATGGGAGTCTTAAGATTGGCAGCTGTCCTTCCTGGTGTCTGAGGTGACTTCCCCATGCCCAAGAAAGACAACTTTATGTAAGAACAGGAATAAAGAGAGGACATCAAGTTTCTGGGTCTTATTACCATTCCGGCCAGTGTACTAACTTCCAGCCAAAACGCTGATGTTTTCTTCCCTGTGGAGTAACCACGGGCTAGAGGATTAAAGCCTGAGCAACTGACATGCAAGTGTTCCAATAAGACCATACTCCTTGAAAAGCCCTGAAGTGAGAGTAAAGGAAGAAGGAAGAATGGACTCACCAACTTTGCACCAAAGCTCAGAGTCCAAATGTAAAGACTCACAGCCCCAGTTGGACGCCAAATGATGAAATTCTAGAACATAGGTGAGGTTTGGTGGGGTGAGGTCTGGAGCTCAGTACCAAGAAAGGATTCTTGAGGCCACTCTGGTACAAAATGGTGATTTTATTAATGTATGGGGACAGGACCTGTGGGCAGGAAGAGATGCTGCCCTGGGGTTCTCAGGAGTGGTATATTATATATTTGTAAGGTGGGGAATGGTTTAGGCATGGTGTCAGTCTCTAAGGAATTTTGGAAGCAAGGTTTATAGGACCTTCAGGGGCCAGCTATTTTGGGGGGTAAGGTTATTCACTACTAGTAGTAATACCTTTTTGTGAGACCCTTTACATGTCTATCAGTAGGCCATATGCTTGGGAATGATCATCAGACTATCTGGCAGGTTCAGAGATAAAGTTTCCAAAGGAATTGTTAAAGTGCTCACAGGGTCCTGGTGAGGGAGAGGGGGTCGGTCAGGCTAGGACTGCCCTTTGCCCTTAGAAAGCCCTTAAGGTGGGGGTAGTTGAGTCCCTAGAGGAGAGTCACTGCCTGTTTTAAGGGCTTGTCAGGAGGTAAGGAAATTTAATAATGTTTCTTCTGCCTCTGTTTCCCATATCAGTATGATTTTTATCACAGTATGATAAAAGGAATGTAAAATATCTCACTGTGATTTTATACTGATTACATATTGAACTGATAATATTCTGGATATAACTGATTAAACAAACTAAATTTCTTAAAAATGATTTCATCAAAGGACACCTGGGTGGCTCAGGTAATTAAGCTTGAGCTCAGGTCCTGATCTCAGAGTCCTGAGATCAAATTCCACATCCAGCTCTTTGCTTACCAGGGAGCCTGATTCTCATTTCTGCCTAGCCTGCCTCCGCTGCCTGCCCCTCCCCCTGGATTGTGCATGTGCCCACAGGGGCTCTCTGGCTTGAGAGCACATCTGCTCTAGCTCTTGCTCTCACTCTTGCTCTCTGACAAAAAATAAATAGAATCTTTAAAAATAATCATTTTGCCTGCTTTTTACTTTCTCACTGTGGTTAATGAAGCTTGAAATTTCATGTGGCCTGCAATGTATATACTTACATTGGAAAACACTGGGGAGTCAGAACTTCAAACAGGACATTTGTAATACCAAGAGCAAAAAAGAGCTTTACATTTGCATACACAACACATTTTAGAGAATAAATATACTCTCCAATCTCAGCTAAGAGCTATTTAAATGCTAACTTGTTGTAACCAATATAAACAAAACTTTACAATCTCAATGTAACTGTTATTTATATTTCAACATTGCAGAATTAGATTTTTGGAACTTATTATGAAAACTGTTTTTCAAACGACAAAAGTGATACCAGCTCATCTAAACTATCCACATTATAGAGAAGCATAAACACACTCACAAAAGAATCCAAAAGAATCCACCATGCTACTGCTCAGAATATTTTGATCACTCATTACTTCCAGGTAAATGTATTAAGTGATATGAAATATTAAAGTGGGATCATATGTTTTCTCACTTTGAAACTTGTTTTATTCTAATACTGTGAACACTTCCTTTTATTATATATTCTTTATAAAACTTCACATTTTAATTTGAAATAACTACAGAGCCACAGGGTGTTGCAAAAACAGTATGAAGTCCCATATAATTTGCACCCCATTTCCCAGATAGGGTTGCATCCTCTGGATTACAGTACATGAAAACCAGGAAACTGACATTGGAACACATGTGTACCATTTTAGGTCACCTTATCACAAGTGTAAATTCAGGTAACAACCACCACAATCAAGATCAGATTTCATCAACACAAAAATGTTCCCTCTTGGTAACCCTTTCCAGTCACAACCACCCACCCCACCCCCAACCTCACCAGCCCTAACCCTTTGGTGACTGCTAATCTAACTTTGTGATAACAAAAACGTGAATGGCTGCCTACAGTGTGTGACCTGTACAGACTGGCTTTTTTTCATTCAGCATCATGCCCTTGAAATCCACACTAGTTGTTGCATGCATCCAGAGTTTGTTCCTTCTTAATTGCTGAGAAGTATTCCATCTGGAATGGATGTGCCACTCCTCTACAGAAGGACATTTGGGTTATTTCCAGTTTTACCATACAAAAAGTAAAGCTGACATTTTTAAGACCTGCAAAATATTTGTAACTATTACACAGTTTTGTATCAATTCCCTGACCTCTATGTAGACTGATTTGTTTGGTTGTTTTTAACTTGCAGCAAGAATTACTATCAAACTCTACTTTTTGGGCCACAGACCCTTGTGGTCTTAGCAAAAGACCTGCCCCTCATGAAGCAAACTACCAACATTTAATGAGTATATTGGCCAGGAAGCTATTTTTTGTTGTAACAATGATGTAACAAATAAATTTACACAGAAAATGTATATGCAGAGAACACTAATTCCTAGTGCAAATGCTGGGTCACAAGCTAGAAATATTTTTAAAGGAATTGCTACCAATTGGCCTTCAGAAAATGTAAAGCAGCTTATCTTAGCCTCCACGGCCGTTACAATGTCCACTTCTTACTACTAGATGCACTAACAATTTTGTAGTCTTTAAAATTTGACTTCCCAAAAATATTGTTTTGTATTGAAGTAATAGAAGTTATATATTTCTCATGTTGCTGGACTTAATTTGTCATTCTTTAACTACCTATTCATATTCTTTGGCCAACATTCTATTGAAAGGTTAGTTTACTGACTATCAAACTTGGCTCAAACATATGTTAAAAAGAAACATCCTTTAAAACTACTTGTATCTGAAATCCAACAATATCTGTCTTTTCAATGTGGACGATAAAAATTTAGTGGATATGGTTCCCCAATTGATAAGTGCTCTTCTACTACACACAATGTCTTTATTAAGAAACCGCATCTAATTCCATCTCTAAGTGAAAAAAAATGAATGCAACGAAGCCTTGGTGGCTCAGGCACTTAAGCAACTGACTTCAGCTCCCGTCATGATCCCAGGGTCCTGGGATATAGTCCGGCATGGAGCTTCCCGCTTAGCAGGGAGCCTGATTCTGCCTCTGCCTGCCTCTCTCCTTCCTTGTGCTTCCTCATTCTCCCCCACCTCCCCCGACAAATAAAATCATTTTAATTAATTAATTAATTAACTAAAACGTGAATGCATATCACTTCTCTTAAATTCCCTGTGAAATACCAAGATGTCAATTTTCTGTAACAATAAAACTATCTCCAGTTTCATTAAGAAACATGGCTGGCCTCTCTTTCGCATTTAAGGTCATCTAACCAATAGTTCCCAGTAGCGCTCTCTAGACCAACACTAGCAGCACTAACATCACCTGGTAACTTCTAAGAAATAAATGCAAATTCACAGGCCCTACCCCATACCTACTTCATAAAAAAACCCAGAAGGTGGTGGGTAGAGCCGGAAATCAAGCAATGTGTTTCAACAAGCATTCCAGGGGATTCCGATACATAGGAACGTTGGAGCTCCACAATGTTAAACAAATTTAGTAGAAAAACATTAAATCTGGATTGTCTTCCATACTTTTTCTTTTCATGAAAGACTTCAGAAAAGTTAATCATGCCACAGATCCTAAGAATCCAGAGACATATTTTCATTCTCCCCCAAAGCAAAACAAAACAAAACAAAACAAAAATAAACTGGAAACTGGATGTTAGCTTTATTTCCTACAAAAAGGAATCCCTAAAACTATGAAGTGATCACAAAAAAATTTCCTTAGAGAAGAAAAACCCAAAATGAACCACAGAGAACCAACAGGTCAGAACTGATGTCTTTCAAACCAGAGACTCAATTAGTTTTGTATCATACACTGCCTGATACCCCCATTTCTACATGGAACTACAACCTATAGCGCGTTCAAAATTCAATGAACTAGCATATTAAACAGCACCAGGAAAACTATAATTATGCAAATATTTGTGGTCCAGGGAATAAACAAATAAATTGGTCAAATAAAAGTAATTCTGCATGGACAGAATAAAAGTGACCTTTATGTTGTTTTGTCCCCTAATTCCATCCAAGCATGTATTACCACCTTCACAACCAAAAGAAAGGAGAATCAGGAATATATGGAATGATACAGGAACATACCCTACAAATACATCACTTATTTTTTTAATTTGACCAATGTGCTGATAATCTCTCTCCTTCGCAGGATAAAAATTCAAAAGAGGCTTTGGTAGTACCAGATAAACCTAGTTCCAACCTTCATGCTTATTAAAGTTTGAAATTCGAAGTGAACACATGGGTATTAACCTGGTTACAAGCAGGTGTTACTACGGTAGCTACCTCCTAGCCACCTGGGTAAGTGCCCCATTTCCCTGCAAGTAAGACCTTCTGAGCAGGGAGCCTGACGTGGGGCTCAATCCCACGACCTCAGGATCCTGTCAGGAGCCAAAGGCAGATGCTTAACCAACTGAGCCACCCAGGCACCCCAAGACCACAGAACGGTTTAGTTTTGACTGAAAGTCGTTTTAAGCTGAATTTTTATTTCTTGAAACCTCGAATATTCTGGCAGACTTATGATATTCGACAACTTTTACTTCTAGAAAAGAATGAACAGT
>NW_028134278.1:0-64000 GCF_964662115.1 Mustela nivalis | reverse complement strand
CTTCCTCCTCTCTCTCTCTGCCTGCCTCTCTGCCTACTTGTGATCTCTCTCTGTCAAATAAATAAATAAATTCTTAAAAAAAACCCCATATTTTATACCAGTTATTCATGTTTATTAACTAAGATATCACAATACAAATAATACAAACAGTTGCTCTTTATTAATACCTTCAACCAAGATCAAAAAATATGTCATATTTTCTCCAAAAATTTTATATCATGTGATAGGTCAGATATATATAAAATTACATTTAAAGTTTTAAAAATATCATCAAATATTTTCATTTAAATGCAAATTTGAAAAAAAAAAATCTACTTTTCCAAACACGACTTTTTATCCTATTTTTTTTGAATTTTGTCGACAACTGATAAAATATTTAGCGAGACTATAAATGTTAGATCGAAAAAAATGATTAATACATGTAGGTTCAAATTATTATGTTCCATTAAAAATGATTTAGTCTTTGATGAACATCTGTTTGGTAATATGTTGTATCCAGATATAGTAAATTAATGATATATATAAAATTATAGGGTAATGACACCTTCCGTTCCATTATGAGTAGAGCTTTTAAAATGCTTTTTGTCACAACCTGTCATCTTGTCATTATGTAGCATTATGTAGCATTTAAAAAATGTATACTCTTCACTTCGAAGTCTTTTAGAAATCTAAAATATGACTTTCTATGGTTTGTGTTTCCATATTCCTTTATTGCCAGTTTGAACAAATCCACATGCTTGGATTCAAAAGTAATAAATTCCTCTTATTTGGAAAAATGATGTTCATTTTTGTTCTCTCACCCTTCGCAGGTGGTTTCATTTTAGCACACTTCAGAGTTATAATTTCATGCTTATTAAAAACATTTATTATGATCTACATAGATGAATGAAACTTTTATTTTATTAAATTATTTGACAAAAAATCTGTTATTTTTAAAAATGTATTTCCTTTGAAGGGTTAATTTAGAACGTTCAGAGAGGATCTAGGAGTGCGGTATTATGCAGTTTTTAAGTAGGTATGAAATGGTTATTTATATGATTGTTTCTTTAAGGCTTATGTATATTGTCCATTATATGCTATAAAATATTTAGAAAGTAAATTTAAGGTATGTTTTACATAGTTTATATTTTGGAAAAAAAATTATTGAAATGACTTATGAAATTCAGTATACTCTCAACATTAATTTATTCTGAAATTTACCAATTGTCTATTGAACCTATTATATGGCAGATATTACTTCAGACTACACTGGTAAATGAAATACTTGGCTTTGTAGAACTTTTATTTTCATGGGTGAGACAATTAAAAGCTATAAACCTTAATAAAAATTGCATAGTGCATTCAAAATTGATGAGTATAATGGGGAAAAAGAAAATTCGATCAGGGTGAGAAAAATCAAGGTTGCTAGGCAGGGGATGGGGAGTTAAAATTTTTAATAGGAAGATCAGGGTAGTTACAATGAAGCTGACAATTGAACAAAGGTATGGAAAGGTGATGAATTTGCCCAGAACTATCAGCAATAAGGTCACTTCAGACAAAGGAATTGGCTATCTTGAAGGCCATAAGGTTGGATCATGCCTGGCATATCTGAGGAATAGCAAGGAGGCCACTGTGAGTGACTGAAGAGTAGCAGGGAAAGAGGTCACAGAGGTTAAATGAGTGGCTAGATCATGTAAAAGCTTAGAAGTCATTGTAAAACTCTGGCTTTTATATTTGGAAACTTACTGTGTGATAGAATTTCTGCTAATAACTGAGAGTTCAAATGTCCATAAAATTTCAAGGATTCTTATTGTAGTAAGACAGAATAAAGAAAAAGAGTTCATATTTTCACATGGTGTAACAAATGCTCGGAGATCCAAGTGTAGGAAGCTATGGGAGCACAGAAGAAGGCACTAAAATCTCACCAATATATTTGGTGACTGTGACTATATATAAATTTGTATTTTCTAGATTTTTTATAGTCATGGAATCACACAGTATATATTATTCGTTGCCTGGCTTTTCTTTTCTCAGCATCATTATTTTGAGAATCTCCAACTGTAAATAGTTCATTTTGATGTTGAATAGTAATCTCTTTAATGAATAGATCATAATTTGTCTTTGCTCTATTGATGGACATTGATGAACATTTCCATTGTTTTCAATTCTTAAAAATAAAGCTGCTATGAAATTCATATACAAGTCCTTGTATGAACATAGGGTTTGTTTCTCTTGGTTAAATGCCTAGAAGTAAAATGGCTATTTGTGTAACTGCAACATATTTTGCATTTAAAAAAATTTTCAGACTATTTTCCAAAGGGGTTGTATCATGATATATGCCAACAACAGTTTAGATTTTTTGTTGCTTCTCAATCTAGCTCAGACGAAGTACAATTAGCCTTTATAATTTTAGCCATTCTAATAGATATGTAAGCATGTCTCATTATGATTTTAATTTGTATTTCTTTAATGTCTAAATGTTGAGAAATTTGTCATGTGCTTATAAGCCATCCATATCCTTTTGGTGACATGTCTCTTCCATTATTTCCTTCACATGTAAAATTGGATACTCTGTTTGGTTATTAGTAAGGTTTTTTATTTTTATTCATTTTTTAATAATCAGAGTAGATGTCCATTATCAGATATATAATTTGCAAATCCCTTCTCCATCTTTACGGTTTCTCAATGGAGCTTTGATAGCTGTGTCTTTCAAGAAATATGCTACTTCTTTCCTGGTACACGGAGGTATGACTAGAACATTATCAATGTTGACCTTTGCAAAGAAAATCATGGCTTAAGACATATGTAGTCTGCGGTTGTTGGGAGTGTTCACCATCCTTGCCTCTAACTCATCTCTCACTGCCCACACATTCAGATATAGGGGAATATTGATTGACAAAATATTAATTGCCAAATAACACTAGTTGGAGAATAAGAAAAATGCAGGCACCTGATTATATAATATTCCTTAAATAAAATATGTTTTTATAAGTGCTATTGGAAGTAAATTCCTCAATACTTTAATCACACAGAATGATGGAATCCTAGATTTTTTTTCTTGTATTTACTAAGAAAATGATCATGCCTCAAGTATATTAAAATGGAATAGGGAAAATTAAAAATTGTTTTAAGTTGATTTGCGTGTGTTGTGCGTATGTGAGAGAGAAATAGAAAGAGAGAAAAAGAGAAAGGGAAAGACAGAGAGGTGGCTGCAGTGAATTATGAGTTGCAGGATAGATTTTAAAGTTTTGTCTTTTGCTTTCTACATTTCCTTTTCCTTAGGTTCAAGAGAACAATCAGTAATATCTCAGATGCCTGCTGGTAACATCAGCAGAAAGAGTTAGAGGTTCCCAGAAAATTAAAGATGAGATATAGTTTTCCTGACATAAGAAAAGTCATTTTTTGTCCCCAGCTATTTTCAATGATCTATACCCCACCTGTGTACTTGCCCAAGCACACTTCTTCCAAAATTTCCTGGGAGGCTCTTACAAAGAAATGCAAAAACCTCACTAGTTAAGGATTTTGAGGGAACAAGGCAATGGGAAAACTAACAGTCACCACCAGACCAGGAAATAGCCTAAGCTATTGAGACAATAAATCAGTGGTAAAACTCCTAGTGCTATTTCAAAAGTAATCAAGGCCTTGCATTCCTTGTCCCAGAAAATGAGTCCAAGACCCCATCTAGTTTATATCTGCTCTTGAAGCCTGCAGAGTCCCTTTCCCTTGTCCAACAGTTACCTCTGCTTTATTCTAACGTTGAAGTTTCTGCCCTCGGTGGAATACAAGCTTCATTCAGGTGAACATGCAATACATATTGCACAAATACATATGTGGATGTGCATGCATCCACAACCTTATGACCAACCATACACGGGATACTAAAACTCTCCCTTCTGAGTATTCATCTTAAATACTAAATAAAAATCTCTCTCCTGTTCAAACAGTCAAGGCTTTGGAACTGATTCCCTGTGATCTCCTTGTATGTTGTAAACAAAGATTCCTTTGTTTGACAACTCCACCTGTTTCTGTGATTCACCAAAGACTGACCTCAGTTAGTTCCGTTACTGTAATGGCTTTCACTACTCTGATTCTACCTCTGCAAGTCTCCAAATTTAACTATTTTTTTCTCCCAATTCCGCATGTTCTTGGCTTTAAACTGCAACTCTGAAGAGATGCTTTGCTTGTTTTAAAAAAAAATCAAGAAAAGGGAGTAGTAGTCAACATTGTTACTTTGAACATCCTGCCCTAAGGGGCTCTCCTGTTGTTTCTCTTTGACTTCCTGGACTGAAAGGATAGAAATTTGGCAATACATCACTCCCCAATCCAGATTACTGACAGAACAGTTTAGACTCTTAGAAAAATATTAGTTTAAAAGATCACATAATTAAATACTTAAGCATGTAGGGTAATATAGTGGTTTACAAGAAATATATTTTGGTCATCTGAATATTTGGTTTTCAACCATGGCTACTGACTCACAGCTCCTAAAACTCTTGGAATTTCCTGTGATAAGGGTGAGAGAGGTGTGTTTTGTTATGTTAATGAAGTGACCTTCAGACCTCACTCAAGGCAAGGGCTGTTTGCCTGAAGGACCAACCACTTGGTGAAAGCCTTCATAACTTTTTGCCCAACATGCCTCCCCTTCCTCCCAATTCAGGATTATTTGGATAGGGAAGAGGAGCTGGAGATTAGATCAGCAAATGACAATGATTTAGTCAGTCATGACTATGTCATGAAGCCTCCACAGAAAACCTGAAAGGACTGGGTTCAGAAAGCTTTTAGTTCGTTAAATGTATAAAAAGGCAGGAAGAGTGGCAGTCTTACAGAAGGTAATAGAAGCTCTGTGCCCATTCTCCATACCTTGCCCTGTGCACTTCTTTATCTATCTATTGATTTAAATCTTCTATTATATCTTTTAATAAGCTGGCAAACATAAAGTAAGTATTTTTCTGAGTTTTGTGAGCCCCTGTAGCAAATTAAAAGAACGTAAGAAGTAGGCCATTGGGACCTCCAACCTGTAGTTGCTCAGTCACAAGCACAGGTAATAACCTGGGGCCTACAGTGAGACTGGCATCTGAGATGGGGTTGGAGATAGTCTTGGAGGACTGATCCCTTAACTGATGTAATCTTACGCTATGTTCAGGTAGATAGTGTCAGAATTTAGTTGAATTCTTGGAGATCCTGCTGTTGTCTGAAAATTATTTGGCATTGTTGGTATGATGTCCTTGAAAGACCCCCCCGCCCCCCCCCCCGTCGTTAAGTAATTAACTGCTCTTTTGTTGTGTAAAAGTACCCCTCCTCCGCTTGCAATGAAAAGACCCTTCCCCCAGGGTTGAATTCAATGTAACTGCTCTTTTGCCTTTCTGTAACCGCTTGGCTTTTAGGGCATGACACTTGACTCCTGTTTGAACAAGATACCCTCTCCTAATAGCCGGGGCATGGTCCCATAGGTCACGTAGGCAAGGGGGCTGCATGGTCCCCTAGATCACGTAGGCAAGGGGGCTGCATGGTCACATAGGTCACGTAGACAGGATGCCTTTCTGCCCAGTAATAAGGTCAAACTTTCCCTCTTTGTTTCCTCTTCCCGCTTTTCTCTTCCCGCGAGGGGGGTCTTCCAGGGCCAATCCACTAACACCAAGTATGTCTTTTTCTAAAGTTCGAACTGTCCACCAATCAGTTGCGCCCCACCCAAAACTTGTTTGTACCTTCCTATAAAAGACCCCGCTTCACTCCGGTCGGTGTGCTCGGTTAGCTGGAGCTGCCGACCACCCGCCGGTACCTGCGTGACAATAAACCTCTTGCTGTTTGCATCCAGTGGCAGTGTTGGATTCTTGGGTAAGGGGATCCGCGGTTCTTTCATCCTAAAACCCAAAAAGATATAGCTACCTCAAAATAAGAATAAGGTTGACAGCTTATATATAATAAGTGAGTATATCAGGGATTTAAAATATACCCAATAAATATTGTAAGGAATTAAGGAAAGATTTTGAAATAATAACAAGAATAAGAACCTAGTGGTACTAATAGATTAAATATATGTAATCTAGTTGAATTAAGAATACAATGGATAGAATACGTAATGGATTCAATAGAGATAAGAAGTCACTTAAGGATATAGTCATCTGGATACCAGCAAAGCATTAAAATTATCAATATAAAAGAGGTGTAAGATGTAGGTGATACGTGTGGAACAAAAGCTAGAGAAAAAATTAGATTTCCTTACTACTCATAGCCTGTTGACAAGTCCTTGAAGTTCCTCTGGGGACTCAGCTGCTTCCATGTGGACACATCTACTCAGGGCAAAAAGCATTCTTAGTCCACCCCCCCAGGATACTGAAAATCTACTTTCACATGTAAAAATTACTTTGGAAACTTCTTTATCTCTATTCCCACCCCTGCCCTCAAGATATACATTGGCAATCATCTCCCAAGCATATACCCACTGATACACATCAGAAGAGTCTCTTCCCTGAGTTTTTACTAAATAGTAATAAATGACCTTTCCCTAACAATAGCTAGCCCCCTCAAGGTCCTGGAAACCTTGTTTATAAAATACCTTGGAGGCTTGTGCTATCCCTAACCTCCTCCCAACTTGAAAGTATATAATCAGCCACTCTTCATGATCCTCTCTCTCTACTCCAAATAAATGAATATATATTTTTTTAAATAAAATAAAATAAATGACTTTTTTTTAAATGAAAGAAGAAAAAGGAAAGAAATATTTGAATATTAATGTACATCTATTTCTCAAGCATAAAATAGTCAAGACACTGGATTAAAACTTACAGACAAAAAAAGAAAGAAAATATTCATAACTATAGTTGACTCTATGAATCCCAAACTAGGGCATACATACCAAAGACAAAAAAAAATCATAAGTGTTAGAGAGAAAAAAAATAATTCCTTAATAAAGAAACAAGAATCCGACTGACAGAAATTTTTTAAATAACATCAGATATAAAAAAGAATGAAGTAATAGCTTTATTATTTTGAAAAAAATAATCACAAATGTAAACATTTAGATCCTTATAAAATGTCATTGGAATAGGAAGGCATAATAAAAAAAAAATTTTCAGGAATACAGACCACAGATAATTTGCCTTAATTTGTGTAGGCAGCACTTAAATACTAATATTTTAACAGTTAAAATGTACTCTATGACCTATGGGGTGGGGTAAAAGAGGATGACCAAGTCATCTTGAAATAATTCAGTTTTATGAAAAAAGTAAAAAAGTAAAACGATCGAAAAAAAGACTTGAAGAAAAGAGTGATAAAACATATGCATAATAAAAATAAATAAATAAATAAACAACTGGAGTGCCTGGGTGACTTAGTCGGTTCAAGTTGTCTGCCTTCAGCTCAGGTGATGATCCCAGGGTCCTGGTATTGAGCCCTGCATCAGGCTCCCTGCTCAGTGGAGAGTCTGCTTCTCCCTCCCATTGAGAAAAATAATTTGACTTATTTATTTGAGAGAGATAATCTTTAAATTTTACTTATTTATTTGAGAGAGAGTGAGAAAAGAAAAACATGCACACAGGAGGGGGAATAACAGAGGGAGAGGGAGAAGCACCCCACTGAGCAGGGAACCCCCTGCGGGGCTCTATCCCAGGACCCGGGTATTATGACCTGAGCTATAGGTAGACACTTAACTGAATGAACCACTCAGGTACCCTAATCAATACAATCTTTAAAAATAATAATAATAATAATAAGTAATATTTCATATAGTATGATTTTTTTTTAATGTAAGACTTGGTATAAAAACAGGATGACATACTTGTCTAATAATAGCAAAAGACTTTGATAAGTTTAGATGCAGTAGTACATAAAAAATTTAACTTCTTTCATTAACTGATAATTTAATTAGATTAAATTAAGAGACATCAAAATTTAGAGAATCTAATAGTCCTGATCTATTAATAAATGTAGCCATCCTGACCCCAAAACAATAGTCTTCAGTAAGTATATAAGCATAAGTTGAACATTTACACAAACAGGCCATTATTTAGGCCAGAAGTATATGCCAATAAATTCCTAGAGTTAAATATCAGGCTATATTTTCCAAGAATAAGGCAATAAAATTAGAAAACAATGACCAAAATATTAAATTCATATAATTGGAAGTTAACTTCATACCTAAAAAGACATAATACAGCTAATTCAGAAATTTTTAGAATTACAGTACTTTGGTAATATCAACTCTCAAAATGAGTAATGGACAGGTGGGGATAGGGAGGAAGAGATCCATAGGGAACTTTGTGAACAGGCTCTCAGAAATCCCCAAAATGTGATGTGGTAAAGAGATAAATTGGACCACCCTACCCCGGGAAGAGCACCCTGATCTAGGCATGTGGGATGGAGGACCACCCTGCCCTAGGTGTATGGAGTGGGTCATGTGGGGTGGGTGTCTCTATGATAAACACCTGTAACCAAAAAAGAATAATCAGACCCTCAAAAGAAGGTAAGCCATTGCAGGAGTTATTGATAGAGATGTTAAAAGGATTAAAGTTGCCTGGTTACCTTTTTATAAAAAATAAACCCTGAAGGCACTCATTGTTAACTGTGTGGGGACCCCTCTTAGTTGTGAGAGCTTTTTCTATATATTCACTTGATGAACTTCTGTCACTTCCTCACTCTCCATTGCCCACGAGATTCCTTCTTTGACTCCAAGAGACAAGAACCTAGCTCTCCCACATCATTCCCTAGAGTTAAGTATCAGGCTATATTTTCCAATGATAAGGCAATAAAACTAGAATAGAATGACCAAAATATTAAGTCCATGTAACTGGAAGTTAACTTTATACCTAAAAAGAAATAATACAGCTAATTCAGAAATATTTAGAATTACTGTACTACGGTAATATCATTTGTGAAAATAAGTGACAATAATTAAAGGTATGAAAGAAATCTAAAGGTTTAATTGTATTAATTCAAAATAAAAACAAAACAATACAACAAAAACACCAAAGCATAAAACAACAAAACAAAACAAAAAGAATATAAAGGCAAAACCTAAGAACGACAGCAGTCATAACAAAATATTATAGAAACAAACAAATTTTTGGAATAGATTAATAAGAAAGATTTGACCAATGAGTACTGGTCAGGAATACTCAGAGATGATGAAGATAAAATAAAATACTAAGTGAAATGTATAAAAACTAAATTATAGACCTAAGAGACTGATTAAAAATGCTTCTAGAAAAAGAATCTCATTTGAAGACAATAAAATTAATAGCACCATAGAGAAAACTGTATTTGTGACATAGGGGATCAATTAGAGATGATAAAGTATTTCCTTAAATATCAAAGATAACAATTAGACTCAGTGGCTCAGTCAGCTAAGCCTCTGCCTTCACCTCAGATCATGATCCCAAGGCCCTGAGACTGAGCTTGACTCCCTGCTTGGTGGGGAACCTGCTTCTTCTTTTCCCTCTCCCTCTGCAGCTTCCCCTGCTTGTGCTTGTTCTCTCTCTCTCTCAGTCTCTCTCTCAATAAATAAAATTTTAAAAGTTAAAAAAAATTAAGAAATAAGCATCAAAGATTAATCCATAAGGTAAAAATATTTATTAAAGTGATTAATTAATTTATATTAAAATTAAATATTTCCTTGCAATTAAGTGCAGTGTGGAGAAAAAGTTACTAGACAACTGACATAGGAATGAACAATACTTAAAATATTTAAAACTGACAAGGAATTATTAGATTTAGACTCCATGATGATCTCTATGTATGTGCATATAATACACCTTAAAATACTTTGTAGGAATGTGCTACAGGAAATTAAGGAGACAGGGAGATAAAGGGGGAAAAAATAGCTCAACTTGAAATGACTAGTTGGCTGCCACTGTGTTTTATTTACATTTTCCACCACTTTTTTGGTCAATGAAATTATTTTACATGTATCTATTATTATCTTGTAGGACATGTTACACTAATATCATTATTAATGAAGTTGAGAATAAGAATATGATGCCTCATTTCATCATAATTGTTAAAAATGATCCCTAAGCTGGTAAATGCAGGAAGCCAGAAACAAACAAATAATAATTAGAACCAGTTCAAAAGCTTGTCCACCTGGAACCTGTAAGAAAATCCAACTAGATCCTGAAAATAATGAGTGATTTGAGGAAACTGGACAGGGATATAAATTTCCAGATGCTTTTTACTTATAATGGCAATAGCAACTTAGACAAGGTAATGGAAAAAATCTATTAATTGGCAGTAGGAAAATTATTAAAAAAATATAAACCATAAGCCAATGAACTTGGGAAAATTATGAAGAATCTACATAAACATAAAATGAAACAATATATATTAGCCAAGGCACATTCACATTTTAAAAAATAAGTTGAAAGGGGAACAATATGCCATAATACATATATCAATGTTTTTCATAGAAGTTTAGTATAAAAAATAAACATTTTAAATAATTTATTTGGAAATTGATATCACATATCTGAAAAACTTGGAAGAAGAAATGGATAATCATGACTAAACAAATGTAGCAGAAAAATGATTTACAATAATAGATAAAAGCTACTCAAAAATGCAGTGAATATTGGCCAAAGCTTAGAAAAATCGATAAAATATAAAATGTAAAATGAATTCATGAATGAAAAACAGAATCCCATTAAATCTAATTTGGAAAGAACTAATATATATATATATATATATATATATATATATATATATTTTTTTTTTTTTTTTTTTTTTGCCTGAATCTGCTCTGCCTTTCATTAGGTGGGACACTGACCAAGCCCACTCAGCTCCTCTCTCATGCCCAGTAATAGAAAAGTCAGGGACATTAATTACTTCTGGGATGAATTTTAACCACTGTGGATAGGATGCAGAAGCCAGTGGGTTAAACAGATTCTTTCTTGTTTCAGGAAAATAATTCTGAGATGTATTCTGTGCATTAGGATTGATGCTCAGTTGTCCACAATCATAATCCACTCAGTCTGAACTCCTATATGTTTCTCCTGGACCACTTAGCTCTTCTCATTCTCTCCTCTTCCACGTGATCAAATCCCAAAATAATTATTTAGGTTGTGTATGCAAGTCCTGATTTTGAAGGGAAACTCAGTTACAGAAAGAGATGAAAATAAAGATACAGGGAAAAAAAATGGTGCACTTGGGTGACTCAATTAGATAAGCATCTGACTCTTGATTTCAGCTCAGGTTGTTATCTCAGGGCGATGAGATGAAGCCCCTTTAGGCTCTGTGCTGGGCAAGGAGGTTGCTTAAGATTCTCTCTTCTTATCCCTTTTCTTCCACCCCTCACCTCCCATGCTGTCTTTCTCTTAAATAATAAGCACTGCTGAACTATCTTAGATTCTGTACCTTCTCTCCAGCCATGAACCTATCACTGTCTTTAACTCTTGAAAACTTCATTAGACAAATTAATGTGATGAAGGAAGCAATATGAGAAAGCCTATTAATCTGATGAGCATGGAACTGAACAAACCCTATAGATACTTTCCCTTTGATTTCTAGCCTATCAATACCTACAGTCAGTCACATACACTCAAGATTATTGTTTTTATTGTATACTTTCATATATTCATTAATTTTTGACTCATTATCATTTTGTTGAAGTGTTAAACTATGGTAATAAACAAACTTTTAATTAACTTTTCCTCCTAGGATACAAATATAACTTGCACTTGAGCTTTAGCTAATTTTAGGTTCTAAAATTGCCAAAACACAATGATCAAGGTTTCTAGATTATTTACTGTATTTTCTACTATATAATATTGTTCTATCTCTTCTGTATAAAGAAAATGAATGCTTGGGGCTCTTGGGTGGCTCAGTGCGTTAAAGCCTCTGCCTTCTGCTCAGGTCATGATCCCAGAGTCCTGGGATAGAGCCCCACATCAGGCTCTCTGCTCAGCAGGGACCCTGCTTCCCTTCCTTTCTCTCTGCCTGCCTCTCTGTCTACTTGTGCTGTCTGTCAAATAAATAAATAAAATCTTTAAAAAAAAAGCAAATGAATGCTTGATAACTAAATGAATGCTTTTCTGAATAAATTAAATATGGCAATAGCATTTTATTTTATCATGCTTTACATATTAAACTATAATATTATATCACTAGTCTACAAATAATCTACTCACATAGTGATTTGGAAGCCTTTAGCAAAAGAATTCTTCCTCCTGATTGTAGTATAAAAGCCACAGAAATATACAGAAGACTCCCAGGATAGAAAGTTAAATCCAGTTATCCGTGATGCCTTGAGTAGGACATGACCTATGTATGTCCTGGGATGCACTAGTAACTGTTACATGTGATAGGATTATATTTAATATATACAGTTTCATTTACTTCACAAAGGAGATATAAATTTGAGAATAAAATATTTGATGAATCTATAAAGTCTATATCTATTTGTAACCAATGTGGTAGAATTAAGATGTTAATTTGAAAAAAAAATTTTATTGAACACATACACATATTCAATTGTTTTTATATATATAAACAGCATTATTTATTTATGTAAATAAATGCATTGTCAGTAAAATCCATTTACTTATCAATCATAAGGGTAATTTTAAGTACTAAGAATAAGAAATATGTGAAAAGATAAGTGTTCAAGAGTGCAGTTTGTGGTAATTAATACAATATGATAGGCTCATAAAAAAGATATATTATTTGAACTTAAAAGCTTCTATAATTAAGCAATGACCACTTGAAATTTGTAATTAGTCTTGCTGCAGTTTTTCCTTGCACTTATTGCCCTTCCCCAGAAGTTCATTAAAAATTTCTGTGAATGTCCTTATGTTTAATCTCATTCATAGATTCCACTGCTGCTCACAAAACAAAGCCAAAAAGAGAGGTGACTCGGTGGCACTCCATCCACAAGCAATACATTCATAAATAATTAAAAAGCTCTCTACTTCATTTGTTACCCATTCAGCTGATAATTTAAATGAGTAACTGAGGCCATTTTATCAGCACTTTTAATAGAATGCGACTCAGAAACTTCACAGTGTTATTTAAGAAGAAATGCTCATGTGTTAAGGTTTTTATTTTTTTTAAATCAACAAAATAATTTTCAAATATTAAAAGCAAATGTCTCCTTTTCCTCCAAGTTTCCTTGCTATGTCAAAGTTATAAATAAATACATTACAATCGTATTTTGAGTAGTAGATAAAAACAAATGTTTTGAGGGGCGCCTGGGTGGTTCAGTGGGTTAAGCCACTGCCTTCAGCTCAGGTCATGATCTCAGGGTCCTGGGATTGAGTCCCGCATCAGGCTCTCTGCTCCACAGGGAGCCTGCTTCCTCCTCTCTCTCTGCCTGCCTCTCTGCCTACTTGTGATCTCTCTCTGTCAAATAAAAAAATAAAATCTTTAAAAAAAACAAATGTTTTGAAACTGTCTGTGGGTTGAGTGTCTGGGTGAACTTGTATAAATATCTGATCTCAATGTATTTAGACTTTATTAGATGGTTGTTTTTAGAGTATTTAAAAATACATGCTCAGATAATGACAACATTATTTTATTCATTTTAATAAATAAATTATTTTATTTAATTATGTTTAGATATTTATTTATTAAATTAATGATTTAATATTTAACAATCTAAATTTGAAATATTGTAAATTCTAAAAAATAGTTATTTAATTAAATTGATATATTTAATATAAATATTTAATAAATCATTTAATCATTATTATAATTATGCAATACATTATGTATTGTGTAATAACTGCATTTTAATAAATAAATAAATGTATTGTTTACATTATTTTATTTTACTTTATTTTATTTAGTTGACAAAGAGAGGGAGAACGCAAGCAAAGGGAGCTGCAGGCAGAGGGAGAGGGAGAAGTAGGCTCCCAGCTGAGCAGAAAGTTCAAACTGCGGTTCCATCCCACGACCCTGGGATCACCACCTGAGTCAAAGGCAGATGCTTAACTGACTGAGCCATCCAGATGCCCAAGGCTTTGTATTCTTCGCTTCTAAATATTGATGCTGCTTCATCTCTGGAGTTAGTAAATTGATGCTGAGAATTCATATCAAAGAATTGATAGTAGCTGTTAAGCAGAAACATGTAATTTTTTTTTAAAAGATTTTATTTATTTGACAGAGAGAGAGAAATCACAAGTAGGCAGAGAGGCAGGCAGAGAAAGGAGGAAGAAGGCTCCTTGCGGAGCAGAGAGCCCAACATGGGGCTCGATCCCAGGACCCTGGGATCATGCCCTGAGCTGAAGGCAGAGGCTTAAACCCACTGAGCCACCCAGGTGCCCCCAGAAACATGTAATTTACGGGAAAAAAAAAGAACAGAATGAAGAGAAAGGCCAAAAGTCAAAAGCATATTAATATAAAATTTAATTAGATAAATAAAGCTGGTATTCCTGAAGGGGGCTAATAAAAGAGCTGCAAAGAGCTGATAGGATTAGGAAAATTGTCCACTCCTGGTCATTTCATAATTTTAAACTATTCCTTATTAATAAATATACTTAGTTCCAGAAACACAACCACATAAGGACATTTCCACCAAGTTTCCTCTAACAGCATTTACAAATTAGACGTTCAAACAATGTAGTTTTTTACATGTTGCATCTGTATCTTAAAGTTTAAACACTTTCTGTGACACATTTTCTAACAATGAAAATTTATGTATATATATTGGAAAATATATATATATATATAGAAACCTTATCCCTAAATGAAACCTTTCTTTGTTTAGTAGCTTAAATAGGTAAATTAGCAACAACAACAACAACAAACAGCTAATATTATAGAGGTAGGAACAATTTACCTTTTCATTCATTGCTATTTTCTAAAAACTCCTATTTTATTTTTTCTCAAGTCTGTCATAATAATTTTCTAAATCTCCTGCCTTATTCAATTTTTTTCTTTTAGTGGAAATCTCTATTTCATATTTATTTTCTCTTCCTCCACTCTTTGCTCTAATAATTCAATGTATTATTAGATTTTCTGTTTTTCTCTTTATCCAGATATATCTTTTCTTTCTTTCTTTCTTTTCTAAATAATTTGACTTGCTGGCATTTTACATCAGTACATGCTTTCTTATGGATGTTAGAAATGTCTGTGGAACTTCTAGAAGAATAAACTTTTTTACCTTTAAGAAGTTTACAGTCTAGAGTGCCTGGGTGACTCAGTTGGTTAAGTGTCTTCCTTCAGCTTAGGCCATGATGCCAGGGTACTAGGATCCAGTCCTGCATCAGCTGCCTGCTCAGCAAGGAGTCTGGTTCTTCCTCTCCCTCTGCCCCTCCCTCACTCTCTCTCTAATAAATAAATAAAATCATTAAAAAAAGGACTTACTGAAATCTGAGACTGAATTACTAAATTCAGTCTTAATATAAGACAGCTAAACAAAGCAATGATCACAACTGGAAAATTTATTCAGATCATGGTTTAACATTTTTGGTTGACACAGGACCTCTTTCAGTAACAACTTTCCCTAAATATCAATTTCTTTTTAAGGCAAAAAATTTTGACAAGAAATCCAGATCCTTCTCATCATTTTCATATCAATTTAATGTGACATCCTCGGAGTATATAATCAAATATGTAATTATTCTATCTGTTGCCTTGTATATTGCCTGTATCTTTTTCAGACTCAAAGTTCCATTGAGGTAGAGTTTTTTTGTCCTGTTTTTAAAGCAGAGATTTTTTAAGTGTTTGATATCTACAAGATGCTTAATAAGTGTTTACAAAACCTATGTATTTCAGAAGCCTTAAACAGGCTTTAAAATAATGTAGATGATATTAGTAGTCATATCAAACAATTTGTAGGTTTCAGTCATGTAAATAACTATATTTCTCAGAGACAGAGAAACATACAAATGATCTGGGTCCAGTAGGATAATGCTAGCATGTGTTGTAAATTCTCTTATATGACCTTATTCTTGCAAGAATTGGTTATGTGGCAGAAAAAAAGGTATCACTATCTTATACTTTATGATTTAAAGAGATTTATGGAAGTTGTTAATTTCTTACACTACCCCTTTGATTCAGTGGACCCAATTTCTGTAGTAATGGTGAGAGGAAAGTAGGCAATTTAGGCAGCAGCAAAAATCTCCTACAAGGCACTATAAAATAAGGCTTGTTCTAGATCATGGGTCTGTCCAAAGGGGAATGTTAAGGGGTAGAATGGATGATGGATGCATTGTGGACTTATAACTATAAGATTAATACTGTTATGCCCCAATAATGGGTCTATGATTAAAGGAGCGAGACTGATGTAAAGCGAAGGTCAAGCAAAGCCTTATTTCATGCCAAGCATCAAGAATCTAACCGAACGTTCAGAGCCACACCTCTTATGAGAGAAGGCAACCCTTCACTGTTTCACAGTCTAGCTTTTAAGGGCAAAGGCCATGAAGTCAGGCCTGGCCATGCACAGGTGACCAATGAGATTTTAACACACACAGGAAACTCCACAGTGAGGCTAGGTGACCAATTGAGGTTCAATTTACCCTAGTATAGACATTTGACCCAGCCTATTACACCTTGATTAGGATTGGTGCCAAAACGGTTCCCAAAGGGCAGAGGAGTGGGGCATACTCCTTAGTATCTAGGGAGACAATATGCAAACACCGCCCCCCCCCTCCCACTGATTGATGTCTCCACCTGGCCTGACCCACCCTTGTATATGGGCTTTGTTACCTGGAGCTGATTTCCAGGTCTTGTTTTTAAGTGAATCCCCTGGGGGAAGGGGAGCAAGGACAGTTTCAGGGTTAACCTCAATGGAAGCCTCTTGCTGAAATATAAAAATATAAAATAGGTCCTTACATTACAACAACTCAGTAGGGAAAGTCCCTGTGTGGTGATAAAAGAAGTGATGTAACTTGCATTGCACATTTTATTTTTAAAACGTGTAAGTTGTATTTTTCCCTGCCATGACATCATACTTTATCTTCATCTCTGTCTACTAGTTTAAAACTAGTTAAACAAACTCAACAATTTAAAAAAAAATTTTTTTTTTATTTATTTAAGAGCAAAAGCCAGAGAGAGAGAGAGAGAGCGCATGAGCAATATGGGGCTCGATCCCAGGACTCTTGAGATCATGATTTGAGCCAAAGGCAGACACTTAACTGACTGAGCAAATGAGACTCCCACAAACTCAACAATTTTATAAAATTTTTATTTGTTGGGGTGCCTGGCTGGATCAGTCAGTAAAATATGTAACTCTTGATCTTGGGGTTGTACGTTTGAAATTCACCTTGGGTGTAGAGGTTTTTAAAAATAAAATCTTTAAAAATTTTTTTTTCATTTTTTTATTTAAGCCGTTGTATGGCAGTGTTGATCACTCTATTGTACACCTGAAACTAATATTAACCTTATTTTAACTAACTGGAATTTAAATAAAAACTTTAAAAATAAAATAAAAATAATAATCATAAAAATAAAAAAGAGGAAAAATTATTTGGCAGGCAATTTTCTTAATTGCATTATTATTTATTATTATCATAGTCTGTGTGTGTCGGTGGGAAGTGGCTGGTATTCCAGTGAGTTCCATATCTGTGTTACACTGAGGTCCATGTCTGTAGTCAGTCTTTTTTTTTCTTTTAATTTATTTTCAGTGATCCAAAATTCATTGTTTATGCACCACACCCAGTGCTTCATGTAATAAATTCCCTCCTTAATACCCACCACTGGGCTCACCCAACCACCTGCCACCGTCCTCTTCAAAACCCTCAGTTTGTTTCTCAGAGTCCACAGTCTCTCATGGTTTGTCTCTCCCTCTGATTTCCCCCAGCACACTTCTCTCCATCTCCCAGTGTCCTCCACGTTATTCCTTATGTATTGAGTCTTATAAAAACTTTTATTTCTTTCCCTATTCTGCTTTGCATATGCTTACCTTAGATGTTAAAATGTTATAAACCCTCCTGCCTGGTCCATTTTCTCTCTCTTCTCTCATGATTTCTCATGCTCTCCCTGCCAACCCCACATGCCTTACAATATCTGGATATGACTAATTTCTTCCTGAGCTACTTTATTCTACTCTGCCATATGGTTGCCCTTCCCTCTTCTGTACCATAACTTCTATCCCCTGCATTTGTGCTTTAACAATACCTAATTCTTTTCACTACATCTGTATCTTTGAGGTCAATACTCAGTAGTGCAATCGCTGGGTCATAGGCTAGCTCTATTTTACTGGAAAGAAGGGCCATATGCACCCCAGTGTTCATAGCAGCAATGTCCACAATAGCCATTCTGTTGAAAGAGCCAAGATCCCCTTCAACAGACAAACGGATAAAGAAGATGTGATCTATGGATACAATGGAATATCACTCAGCCATCAGAAAGGATGAATACCCAACTTTTGCATCAACATGGATGGGACTGGAGGAGATTATGTTAAGTGAAATAAGTCAAGCAGAGAAAGTCAATCATCATATGGTTTCACTTATTTGTGGAACCTAAGGAATAGCATGGAGGACATTAGGAGAAGGAAAGGAAAAATGAAGTGGGGGCATTGGAGGGGGAAATGAAACATGAAAAACTATGGACTCCAAGAAACAAACTGAGGGTTTTAAAGATGAGAAGGATGTGGGGATGGGTGAGCCTGGTGATGGGTATTAAGGAGGGCACATATTGCATGGGGCACTGGGTGTTTTACACAAACAATGAATCATGGAACACTACTTCAAAAACTAATGATGTATTGTATGGTAACTAACATAACATAATTTTAAAGAAAAGGAGAGGGGGACAATACCTAACACTCAATCTTTGCTAGTTTCTTGTTTACCTCCTTTTAAGAGTAAGCTCATTAGTGGTTTTTTGTTTGTTTGTTTGTTTTTGTCTCAACTAAAAGAAGAAAAATAATACACATTATTTTGAAAACTTTTTGAACAGTGTACAAACGTTAGTCAAGTCCACAATGTCTCATCTCTTCTTCCTCCTAACATGGCTAAGTTGAAAAACCCTTTATCTGGGAAAAGATCATTCTCCTGCCACCTTGTGTAAGATTTTGGCTTTAGCTTAGATTATCCTTTCTTTCCTTTTCTGAAAATAAGTTGAAAATATTAATAGCCTCAGTTTCTTCTTCCAAAATATGACTGCTTCTTTACCAAGTGCAAAAGCAACTCATTTTGACCATAGTAAACAGCTTGGACCTACTTTTTTTGGCTCACTGTTTTAGTGAGACAAGTGGAGTGAAGATGACACACCATTTCCAAATGTATTCATAATTGGTAGACCATACTTCTAACTTGAAGTTTTGTTGCCATTAAACTATGACCAGAATCGCTATAATTACAGAGGTAAATTCTTTATATTTACTATATTTGAAATTACCATATAATACCAAAATAAAATTATGATTATGTGAAGAGTCTGTAATATTAAGAAGATGACTTTGAAAGTATTGCTTATCTAAATGAAATTTCCCATTTTATAATCTTGTATAAGCTTCCGTTGTCATTTCCTATTTAAAATCTATTGGAAGGCACTCTTATTTTCCCTTAAGTGTGAAGTCAAATGTGGAACAAATTCATCCCAAAGGAACTGATTCTATATTCCACTGAAGACCAGGTGGCTTCCATGTGGCATTTTGCCTCTTGCATATTGTTCATCTCCTACAACAAATGGGGGTATGCTCTTTAGTAAACTAATTCAACTCAATTAGAGACATTGTCTTCAAGGGATAACATCATAGAGACTAGAATCAGAATCATACTTTTGGGAAAATTGGGCCCAGGTTTTTTGTTTTGTTTTGTTTTAAGATTTTATTTATTTATTTGACAGACAGAGACCACAAGTAGGCAGAGAGGCAGAGGGCGGGGGGGGGGTGGGGGAAGCAGGCTCCCTGCTGAACAGAGAGCCTGATGCAGAGCTCGATCCCAGGACCCTGAGATCATGGCCTGAGCCAAAGGCAGAGGCTTAACCCACTGAGCTACCCAGGCGCCCCTGGGCCCAGGTTTTGATGGCTTCTTTCCTCAATCTTATAAAACCTATTTGAACTCTACTGGATGCCAGACTGCTTAAAAATATTTGGTCCCTTGTAATTTTAACCTTCCAGTATTCAATGCACCTGATTCATGTAATATCCTATAGTGTGTTTCTTGGGAGACACTTTTCAATTGGTTGCTTACATTTCTGCATTTATTATTTGTTCTAGACCATCCTTTGAAGATGGTTGTATTGAATAGACTTGGAGGACAGAAATAGTATCTTTTTTTTTAACTTAACCTGTTGTGTTTGCAAATATTATCTGCCTCTGTTTTGATTCTTCTTGTGGGAACTGAGGCTCAGAACTGATATATAACTCCCACCCCTACACACACACACACACACACACACACACACACACACACAAACACAGAAACACACACACACACAAATACTGTTAATATTCTGGCTACCTCTAATGCTGTGAATAATAAACTATATTATTTCTGAACCATGAGTCTGCGTCTTCTATCAACACCCAAGAAACCACGGCAGACTCATACACCAGCTTTCAAATAAGGGAAAATAATCTCAGATGCTTTATATTTTTTGATAGTGTTACCTACTTCTGAACATATGACTGAGCACATATAAAGCTGGAGCCATGACCATTTAGAGCTTCTTCTGTGGAAGAACTATGCATTCACTAGTAAACAAAAGTAGTTTTATCTTTTTTTTTTTTTTCCTCCTGGACACCATTTCCTCTCTCACACTGTTGCTCAAATTGGATGGAGTCTAAGGTCCTTTGAGGAAATTTTTGTTTAATGACTCAAAATAAAATAGGAAGAGTCTAAAGTGCTAAAATTAATTCTAGATAAAAGGTATAAGTCATGCCAGAAAGGATAGTAATTTTATCTAACAACTGCCTGTTCACCCCTTATTTGTTCATTAACTAATCTCCAAATTCCTGACTAAATCCCTTTTGTAAGCCAGAATGTGAGCTAAAAACTGGGATTTTAAAAAAATTTTCATTTGAAATCCAGTTAGTTAACATATATGGTTGTATTAGTTTCATGTGTACAATATAACATCTAGCACTCGGTGCTCATCATGACAAGTGCTCTAATTAACCCCCATCACATATTTAATCCATCACTCCTTTCAGATCCCCTCAAGTAACCATCAGTTTGTTCTCCGTTATGAAATGTCTGTTTCTAGCTTTGTTTCTCTTTCTATGTGTTATTATTTTCCCCTTTGCTTGTTTGTTTTGTTACTTTTATTCCATATATGAGTAAAGGTAATTGTCTTTCTCTGACTGACTTATTTCACTTTTAGCATTATACTGTCTAGTTCCAGCCATGTTATTGCAAATGGCAAGATTTCAGTCTTTTTTATGGCAGAATAATATTCCATTGTATATACATACCACTTATTCTTTATTTATTCATCAATTGATGGATACTTGGGTTCTTTCCATATCTTAGCTTTACAAATAATGCTGCTATAAACATAGGGGTGCTAGCATCCCTTTGAATAAGTTTTCTTAAATTCATTTGGTAAATACACACCAACAGGTTTGTTGGATCACAAAGGACTTCTATTTTTAAATTTTATGGAAATTCCACACTGTTTTCAAATATGGCTGTATCAGTTTGCATCACCACCAACAGTTCACAATTGTTACTTTTTCTTTTTTTTAAGATTTTATTCATTTGACAGAGAGAGATCACAAGTATAGAGAGAGAGGAGGGAGCAGGCTCCATGCCTGGCAGAGAGCCCAATGTGGGACTTGATCCCAGGACCCTGAGATCATGACCTGAGCTGAAGGCAGAGGCTTAACCCACTGAGCCACCCAGGCAGCCCCCACAAGTGTTACTTTTTCACATCCTCTCCAACCCCTTTTGTTTCTTGTAGTGTTGATGTTAGCCATTCTGACAGGTGTGAGGTGGTATCTATTTCTAGTTTTGCTTTGCAATTTCCTGATGATACATGATGATGGACATCTTTTCATGTATCTACTGAACATTTGAATGTGTTCTTTGGGGAAACACTTGTTCATGTCTTCTATCCATGTTTTTATTGGATTATTTGTTTTTGGATGTTGACTAAAAACTGGATATTAAGTAACACACAAGACAGGTTTCCTTGAGCTTAAATTTTATTTGCATGAGTATCATTAACAGGAAAAAATATGCATATGTGTATGTACAAGTGTGTTTATGTATACATCTATCTATCTATCCTCTATCCCCTGTCTTCTAATTGTGGTAAATCCTGTAAGGTGGGGAATGGGATAGTCTGAAGAAATATGCTGCTGGATATGTTGGGTAAGCAGATTTAATTGCACTCAGATGCATTGGATATAAGTGAATCACTCAAATGAGTTATTTAATATTATAGAGAAACAAATTAAAATTTTATGTAGTTGAAAATAATAGGTAGTTAAAATAATTTTTGTTGTTTGTTGTTTTTGTGTCTCTTTTGTTTATATATACTATGGTGTGAATGTTTATGTCTCCCAAAATCATATTACAAAATCTAACTGTGGAAGTGATAGTATTAAAACATAGGGGCCTTTGGGAGGTGATTAGGTTATAAGTGGGATTACAGTCCTTTTAAAGGAGACCCCAGAGAGTTCTCTTGATTCATTCATCATGTACGTTTACAGTGAGAAGATAGCCATCTATGAGGAAGTGGGCTCTCCCTGGATCTGCCCATTCCTTAATCTTGAACTTCTCAGTTCTAGAACTGTGAGAAATAAATTCCTGTTCTTTATAAGCTATTCAGTCTATATCATGTCCGTTATAGCAGCCTGCATGCAGAAGGACACTATGACCTAAAACGAGAGCAATAAATATAAAGTTTCAGTAAAGTCAGTTGGTACAATGTTTTTTTTACTTAGAGAAGACATGCTGCTTCATGTTAAACCTTGATATTGTATATGTTTCTTGAAGGGCCACTTCTTACTCCTTTGTGTGTTTTCCACAAAGTCCAGGATGATGCCTTACATAAAGGTAATATTTTATAAATACTGTTGGAAATATATACTTCTCTAAAATCTTATTTTGCCTACAGATTACTTGGATCCACTTTGCCTTGTGTAGAATATTTGAAATATATTAAGAACAGAATGTCTCTCTAAATAACATTTAGAATCATCATTAAAAGATTGGTAGCAGACTGAAGGAAAAGTCCAAGAAGCTGGCAGAAGCAAAGGACCAAATTTTTGACCTGGCAGAAAAGGATTGGTAAATAAGGAAACAAATCCAAAGAAAGAAGGAAGAATGATGAAACATGACAATGAGCTTAGGAAAGTCATTGACTCCAAGGAATAGAAAGAGGTGCTTATTGTAGGAGAAGTAGGAGTGAGAGAAAAAAAAGAGGGCTGAACATGGATTTGAGAATTCAGAGCTAAAACTGTCCCTCATCTGGGAGCAGAAACAGAGATCCAGATTCAGAGGCAAGGAGGACTCACATCACCATCCACAGAAGCATAGAACAACAAGACATAGTTTCATTCCCTCTGCAAAAGCTATCAATGGAGGAATTCTCTTCACCTAAATATGCGTGGGAGTGTAGTTTGTACATAGCCAAGTCACTTACCTCAAGAGGACAAACTATACCAGCTCTCGAAGCAGGCCAGATAGCTCAAGCAACACCAGCCCAAGCCAAAATCCATTTCCCCTGCATTTGTGAACAATGACAGAGCAGTGGTTCACGTCTAGAACTAGGACGTATTCAGAAGTCAAAGATTGTGTCATGGATTGTGCCTATCAGTTCAGAGGCGGCCTTCAGCTCAACTCATGATCCCAGGGTCTTGGCATCGACTCTGTTCTCAGGTTCCCTGCTCAGGGGTAAGTCAGCTTTTCCCTCTCCAGCTCTACACCCTGATTGTGATCTCTCTGTCTCTCTGTCAAATATGTGCATGTGCATTGTTTGACAAAAAGACAAAAACATAACCGGGCTACAAGGATTGACTGTGGCCAGAGGATGTTTTCTTTAATTTGGACCTAGATCTCTATGGAAGGCAGCCAGGTTCAGAGAACCTCCCACCATCCTCAAATGCCAGACCTTCGCTCAGAGCTCCAATGTTCATTCTCCAGTTCCTTGTCTTCCTGAATATCCTCACCAACCTGTAGCATACGCTGTCTGTGGCTCTCTAATGGACCTTTGTTTTCCCACTGTTCATCTTCTGCTTCCTCCATTAGAACACGCCCATCTTCCACAAGAGGCACTGTTTGCTTATCCCATGAAAACATTTGGGGGATGTTCATGAGAGGGTGAAGGCAGGCTTGTGCTGTCACATCTACATGTACTCCTCCAGAGGGTATCTGCAGGACCCTGTGGGAATGCTCCAGGTTCTTTGACATTTGAATCCTCTTCAATGCGTCCTTTTGAAGATACAAGTTGTCTTCCTGAAACGGGCACGGAAGTCTTTCAGATGGCTTCACTTGGGCTATGGGTCTTTTCCAACATGCTCCATGCTTGCTCCTGTGGACTCCAAGTACATGAGTCCATTCTGGACCTAAGGTTCTAGGATGTAGAATCTGCCTTTGGTACATCGTCAGTTTTGAAGATTTGGAAGACATTTTGGCTCGATTTCTAGAGACGCTACAAGTACTCGTTATAAGGGCTGCTAGGCCAGAGGGAGTCATTTTGTGTTTCAGCAGTAAACTTATATTGAACCCATGCAGTAAACTAAATTGACCCTACTCCTCCCAGAGGAGCTTACTCTCAAAGCCTAGATACAAGGGTGAATCAGGCCAGGAGAAGACATCCCATTAGAGGGGCACGCATATATCTACTAGGGTAAATTGAGATCCAATTGTCCACCCATGTGTTACCTAGCATTTTTGTTTATGTGGTGTAGCAGACTTAGCACGACTGTGCAGTTTTTTTCTGTATTGTTATCTCATTGGCCACGTCTGTATAGCCTGGCTAAACTACCGCTATAAATGTTAGTCTGTGAGGCTGGGAGTGGTCGCCTCTTTGCAAGAGAAGGCCCTGACCGGTCAATATGATTCTCGATGCTTTGTGCAAAATTAACGTTTGCTTGAACTTCACTTTGTATCAGTCTCGCTCCTTTGAATAAGGACCCTATCTTTGGAGGGCCACCCGAATTCAAATGATGAGAACTGAAACAGCATTGGAATTTTTGGAAAAGCCTCTGGAGGTAAGATCATGGGATCCTGCATGGAGCTGCAGGGTATGGCCCACTGGTAGAAGTTGGCAGCAGCCATGCTCCCCAGAGCTGGTGTGGATGCGGAGATGCCCCATCCTCTGCTGGTAGATCGTATGGGGGTTCAAGTCCCCCTGGGTGGTCAGGGGGTTCGAGTCCCCCTAGATGGTCAGGGGGCTCGAGTTCCCCTTTGCGGTTAGAGGGGGTTCAAATACCCCTAGGTAAACTACAGGGGGTTCGAGTCCCCCTGGATAGTCAGGGGGGTTCGAGTACCCCTAGACATTCAGGGGGTTCAAGTCCCCCTGGGCGGTTTGGGGGTTCGAGTCCTCCTAGGCGATCAGGGGATAAAGAAAGCCCCCACCAGTGGCAGGTTATGGGTAAGAATCGTTTGGCCTACGGTTGTCTTTGCCTGGTCCTTTTGTTGTCTGTTGTATTGTTTGTTATGATTGAAGGAGTGGGGCAAGCAGAGAGTAAAGGGACTCTGACTTTCATCTCTCTGTTCTTCATATTAGATGTGAGGCTTCTCACTCACTCATTTCGTGTGTTAAGGGCTATGACTGTAGCCAACTGGGGTTAGTCTAAGAATGAGTTAAGGTGCCCATGCTGATGCTCATTGGAGCTGAGCATGGAATATGAGTGCCTAATGGACCACTTTTGGTAAGCAGAACTGGCACTGTGGGATGAACCGACCTTGAGCCAAAGACTTTAAAAAATATTCCCCAGCAGCTGCCGAAACCCCCTTTGTTTTGGGGAATTCTTTGCCTTCTCTGGCCTGATGTGGACTGCCTAGCCCCTCCCCCTTGTTGGCGGGAGAGCATGGCATCTGAAGTGGAGATAGTTATTTGTCTGTCTCAAGGTTTTAATGGGCAATTGTTAAAGTGGCTTCCAAAGTCTTTGGTAACCTGAAACTGTGAAGGGTTGCTTGAATGACAAATGGAATTAAATTTGTTGGACATGTAGTACTTAACCAAATGAGATATAATGCTAGACCATTAGGTCAAAATCTCATCTTGACCACCACACACGCTATCGCGGACCTTCGTAGACTCCAACTGACTGATGGATGGTGAACACCCGAGTGACAGGGTATCAGGCCCTCCTCCTCAACAAACCAAGAGTGATCTCACAGCCACAAGTGGTGCTAAATCCAGCCACACTGCTCCCAGAGGCACTGGCTGAACATCCACACAACTGTGCGGAGGTCCTAAACCAAGTCACAGGAATAAGACTGGATCTCAGAGACATGCCCTTCCCAGATGCAGACATGACTCTGTTCATGGAAAGAGGTATGTGAGGTATGTGAGGGCTGTGGTAGTTTATCCTGAGCAGGAATTCTGGGCAGCACCCTGCCACATGGAACTTCGGCACAACAAGCAGAACTGATTGAAATCACTAAGGCACTGCAGATGGCTAAAGGTAAAACCACCAACATCAATACGGACCACAGGTATGTCTTTGCTACTCTCCATATACATGGAGCTACTTACAAAGTAAGGAGCCTATTAACAGCAGAAGGAAAAGGAATTAAAACAGAAGAGAAATATTGGGACCCAAAAGAGGTGGCTGTTATGCATGTCTTGTGACACCAAAAGGGGACTGATCTGATTTCAAAAGGAAACCAATTATCAGATCGAGATTTAAAGCAAGCAGCCTGAGAAACAATGCAAGAGCTGGTTACACACCTGGATCTATCCCTACCAAATAAACTGGAGTATTCAGAGGAAGATTTAAAGTATTTACAAAAATGGCTAAATTATATTATAAAGGAGACTGGGCTAAGACTAAAAGAGGAAATTTAATTCTTCTTCGAAGACTAGGCAAGAAATTAGTAGACCAGATACATCAGGGTACTCACCTGGGGTCACTCAAACTCAAGGAACTTCCAGGCTTCTAAATTACGGTGTATGGTTCAGGATATAGTTGATAGATGTGCTCAGTGCCAGGCAGTTAATGTGGGAGGAACTAGAATTGGAAGAGGGAAAAGAGAAAGAGGTAGGGTACCAGGAATTTATTGGAAAATAGATATTACAGAAATAAAACCCGGAAAATATGGGGACAAGTATATGTTAGTTTTTGTAGATACCATTTCAGGCCAGGTTGAGGCTTTTTCCGAGAAACATGAGACGGCAGGAGTGATAGCCAGAAAGCTACAAGAAAAATAATTCCTAGGTCTGGGCTGCCTCTCACGGTTGAGTCAGACAATGGCCTTGCATTTTGAGTTCAGTCTCACAGGAATTGGCCAAGGCCCTGGGCACAAATTGGAAACTACATTGTGCCTATCAGACCTAGAGTTCTGGGCATGTAGAGAGAATGAACCGGACTCTTAAAGAGACCTTGACAAAACTAACCCTGGAGACGGGCAGTGGATGGGTGGATCTGCTTTCTTTCACCCTACTCAGGGCAAGATGTACACACTATTTAAACAGGGTGACCCCATTTGAAATGTTTGGGAGAACCCCTGCTCCCGCTCTGTTTTCGGCTACAAAAGGTTGCCCTAGCAGAAATGACTGATCAGTCTGTACTCCAGTCACTGCAGGCATTACAGTCTGTATTAAAAAAAAAAAAATGCAGGGATCCAGACTGCCCACACTGGTATGGAGACGGAGGTGGAACCACTTCCTTTCCAACCCAATCACTTGGTTTGGATATGACATTATCAAGTGGGAAGCTGGGAGCCTCGCTGGATGGGACTTTTACTGTTACCCTGACCACACCACAGCAGTAAAAGTAGAACGCATCAGGGCCTGGATTCACGCATGTCACATCAAACGAGCCAAGGATGAAGATGACCCCAAAAGGTGGAAGCCACAGCCAAAGATCCCGTTCACTGTGGACTAAATCTAAGACTGAAAAGACTATGAGTTTGTTGTTGCTCCTATTTTTACCTGTTTATGTAAAGTATAGGTAGTTAATTAGATAAAGGAAATTAGAAAAAAAAATGGAAAGGGTTCTATGAAGCGGTAAATGGGTAAGTCATCAGCCGACTGTGCACTAGTGTCATGTACAAAAGAAAATGAGAGCGATAAAAATGTTAGAATTACATGCTCAATAAACCCTTTATAACCAGAGAATGTAGAACTGGATGAAAAGTCAAGGATTGGACTAATCTCCAAAGAATAGGGAGGAATGTAAGAGCCTGGGTGGCCAGAGGGAATCATTTTGTGTTTATACAGTATACATAGATTGACCTCATGCAGTAAATTTAGATTGATACTGCCCCTTCCAAAGGTATTTACTCTCAAAGCCTAGATATAAGGGCAGGTCAGGGCAGATGAAGATATCCAGTCAGTGGGGAGCTTATATCTACTAGGTAAATTGAGATTCAATTGTCCATCCGTGTGTTACTAGCAGTTTTTTTCTATGTCTGGCAGACCTAGCACCACTGTGCAGTTTTCTCTGTGTATTGTAATCTCAAGGCCACCTGTGTATAGCCCAGCTAAACTACATCTATACATGTTAGTCTGTGATGCTGGAGGGGGTCGAATTTGGAAGAGAAGGCCCTGACCAGTCAGTATGATTCTCGATGTTTGGAATGAAATTAAGCTTTGCTTGACCTTCGCTTTCTATCAGTCTTGCTCCTTTGATTAAAAACCCTAACACTTGTGTCTGCACTGTGGAAGACTCCAGACATGTCTATGTCATGATTGGGGGTGTTCCCTTTGAGCTTTCCTTGGGTGGCCCTTCTCCTGTTCAGAAGATTGGTGAATGGGTGGGAGGGCCTAACCCTTGTGCAGGGCTCAGATTCCCTCCCCTGAGGTTTGCTTGAGGCCTGATTGTTACTTGACCTTTCCTGGCTAAGATGGAATGGTAGATTCTTGCCTTTCTCCGAAATCCAGAGGGCTGGTGCTGACAGTCAGGACCAAACACTACGAATCGGGCCATGGAGATGGTGATACCGACTCGCTTCACAAATTGCCTTGGTGAGAGACCCAGGCGGCTCCAGCGGTTTGGGATGGCTAGGGGTCCTATTGGCATACCCATGAATACTCCAACCAAGTGTAGTGATCAGGCATGGGTTTATGAGGATTGGTTGCTATGACCTCAAAGCGTTGTGACATCACAGATGCTGGCTTCACTGAAGCAGCTGTCCCTCTCCCATGACCTTTGTATCCTATGGATTTAGGTAGGAAGCCCCGGGAAGGATAGAACAAGAGCCCTCTGAGCCTGATCAGGAACTCAGGTTGTCTTGTGGGTTAATGTCCCATTTCCCCTTTCTAGATAAATAGGAAAAAAATGATGTTCATTATACCTTCCTTTAGGCCAACAATTCTCCAGAGACAGCAAGGTGTCCTATTTCCACTACAATTTCTAGATCTCAAGAAACAGTGAGGCATCTTGGGTACCAACAGCTCTCCATGGGGTTTGTCATCCTGTGGGTGAGCAAGTCCATTGTCAGTGTCTTTTCCCAACGGGTCAGTGATGACTAACGGACAGAAAGTCCCTTTTTGAGGAAAAAGGTGAGGGCATGGATATATGCTACTGCCTTTGTCCTCATCTCCTAGAGTTCTGAAACACAAGGTTAAGGGATTAGGGCTCTGTCTACCTGGTTTTCCCTTAACTTTGCAAAGTCTTCGAGGAAAGTGACGTTCTGATCAGAGCTAACTCTTCAGGAAGAGGCCTGGACCGCACCTGTTGTCATCATTAGTTAACTGTACTTGTAATGGAACGGGTATAGACATGTTGACCAAGTCTCTTTAGTCAAAAGGAAAGGGATGGCCTATATCGACAGCTTGCAAAGCCAACTTGAGCAGAACTGTGGACTGAGCCTCAAGGTCCTTGCAGACTAGTGATGAAGAAGGTGTGGTCCATCTTGGTAACAGAGTATTCCTCAGCCATCGGGGAGGATAAACCCCTGGACCTTACATTGACATGAACTTCCCATGTCTGGGTGATGGGAAATGGAAAAGACAGGCAGAACAATGGAAATATCATATAGCTTTCCACAATATGTTCCTCAGGAGGAATACCTTGGCTCTTAGTAAAGGAAAGGAAAATTGAAAGGGAAGAATGCAGAGAAGGAGACCCACCAAGAGTGACTCAGGACTCTGAGAACCAAGCTTGAGTGTTACAGAGAAGAGACACATGCAGGGAATAAGTGAAATGCTTAATGGGTGTTCAGGAGCTGTGGCATATATTAGGAAAAGCACTAGGTCGCATATGAAACTAAAAGATCCGTGAATACTGTGTCAAAAAAAAAATGACAAAAAAATTCCAAGAAGAATTCTAAGATTTTCAACAAAAAAATTCAGAGAAAAACAATGTGACCCTTTCAAAACCTAAAGAAGGCACAGGGAGAAAAGGAAAGAATTATAATTTTTATTATCTTTCCTTATTGAAATGGCATGGGATTTGTTTCCTAAAATGTCCTTATCTGAATTGGGTCTTTATCCTTGTAAATTAGAGTCTACCCACCTCTTCCATTTCTGAAATTGATGAGAGGATATGACATTGCCTTCTCTAAATACCTAGAAGAGTGGCCCAGGAAAATGACTTGGACCTGGCCTTCTGTGTGCTGGCAGGTGTTTGATTACTGCTTCAAACGCTTCAGTCACTACTAGAGAGCTGAGATTTTGTAGGTTTCCTGACCTAATCGTGGGAGTTTCTATGTGTCTGGGAATTTAACCTTTTCTCTCCGGTCTTGGATTTGCTAGCATAAATGTGTGTATGTGCCTCTTAGGTTATTCTTTTTTCCTTTCTACCAGTTGTCATGTGGTTTCATACTTTCAGCTGTGAGCTTGTCTCCCTGCTGTATCCCAGTAATGGCTTCTGCAGTTTGTTCATGTTTTCAGAACTGAAGTGTGAGATCTCCGGATTTTTTTTTCTATTGGTTTGTTTGTGTTTTCTTTATTTTTATAATCATATATATGATTTCATTTTTTCTGTTAACTTTGGAGTTAGGCTCTTCTTCTACTTGCTCCTTCAGGCGTCCAGTTAGGTTCCTTTTTTTTTTTTTTCGTTTTTTTTAAATTTTGGAAATGCATGCGTTTAACCCTTTATGGTTTCCCAATAAAATGTTTTTGCATCACCCCATAAGTTTCTTGACATTCCTTTGTTCATGGCTATTTCTGCATTTCCTTTGGATTTTCTTTGTTGATTCATTGCTAGGTCGTGAGTGTGTTGTGTTTTCCAACCTTTAGGGTATGACTGTATTTCCAATTTGAAAGTGATATCTTCCCGTTTTCATACCTTCATGATCATAAGAGCCCAGGATAGGTTTTGACTTCTCTTCCATGAATTACGACTGGATTTGGACTCGAGCTCATGACCTGCGATAGACAAAGTTAGGTCCGCCGCTGGAAAGAACATATCTTATTGTCCTCAGAGACGCAATCTTACTCATGGATCCCCAAAGTTCAGGTGGTCTCCAGAGCCCATGTGGACATCTGTTATTCCTTACCACCATTCCACCAAATGATCTGTGCTGTGCTTAACGTGGATATCATAGTCCCCAACAATATTGGATTAAAGTATCCATCTCTCTTCCTCTCTGATCATATGCTTCCAACGTTTAGATACAGCCATGTTCTGGTATATATGTTGGCAGTTCTTACAGGTTTCTGATGTTTTGATGCTCCATTATGACAAAACACCTTCCGCTCTCTTTTGTCTCTGAAAGGCATAAAATCACTCTAGATGACTTAGGCACAATCACTTTGGCTCTCTTCTCCTTGGCAAGAGCATAACGTACGTTTCCAAATTTCTTCACTTTCAAGCTATGTGTATTTTATAGTCAAAGGAAATCTCCTATGGGCAACAGGGGTCGAGCTTGTTTAGTATTTGTTGTTTTTTGATGGATCCTTTCTGGGTTTTCTTTGTTTGTTTGTTTGTTTTATTTTATTTTATTTTATTTTTTCTAATTTCAACCACACCTACAAAATGTTTGTATTGACGGGAGACTTTCGTCCTGAATGCTGAATGAATTATTGTTAGGTAAGAAGTTCACTTTCTCATTTCGGTTGAATTCTGACTTGAATTCTCTGTGCCTTTCCCTTTTATGGTATTTTCTTTGGGGATGCTTCATTAGTGCGATTTCTCACTTCCTCCCCCTCTTTCTCGTGTCTTCTCTGTGTGTGTGTTCGTCTATGTGTGCATGTGCATGTCTTAATGTGTGCGTGGTCTGTGTGTGTTTCACAAAAAACTTATAATTAAATTCCAGAGGTAGGAATTGGGTCTCTTAAGGTTAGCAATTCAATGTGACATGCCTTAGAAACTCACATTCCATCCGTTTCAAGAACATCTTCTGCAAGCAATGTCATCATTTGTACTCTTCCATAAACATGTATTCTCACAAAACTGCCTTCAAACAAACACCACATTTTGTGTGCCTCATTAGAATCGTATTGTTTGTCCCTATACCCCTTGATTTTTCATATGTTTCTTGACTGTCTTGAGGGAGTGAAATCGTCTGTTTGTTTTCTTTCTGAGAATGATAGATATGACAGAGCCCAAAGCTCTATGCAAGCCTGTCACATGAGACATATGGAATAATTCATTCTTGCTTAAGTCTCAGTAAGAATTTGCGGTGACATGGAGGACAGTGAGATGGTAGTAGTGTCTAATAACCTCATGCTTGTCTTTAGCCATGAAAGCAAAAGGAAGATGACAACAATAATGGGGGTGGGGTCGAAATTGACCTGAAGCCTACACAGTAAACTCCACAGAGTAAGAGATCGGAGGTCACAGAAACTATGGGAGAAGTTTGGAAACATGGCTCATGGGAGATTTGGGTGGTTCGTGCATCAGAGGGCAGTGATATCATGCAAAGGACAAAGGCACAGGAGAACAGGGCCCACTGGGAACCCACAAGGAACCTGTTTCCCAGTGCAATTGGCTGTGATGAACAGAGGGTCTGAGTTCTTGACAACACAATTCTTGAGGGGTGGAGTTTTTAGATCAGCGGGCTTGGCAGAAATTGACTCAAAAGAACACCGTGTTTTCTTGTAGGGGACACGAACAAGCAACCAGGTGCAGACAGCCTGGAGACCATGATCAGAAATAATACCAGGAGATGTATTTGGAGGAGAGTGGGTCCTGGCAGTGCATCCGTGAGAGGCAGTGTTTGTGGAAATGATTCAATGGGTGCATAAGAAATGATCGGCTCTCAACCAGTAGCAACAGGACTGAGCACTGGCCAAGACAGGATGGTGAGACATTTGCTGCCTACCCTGCCGACACAAAAACCCAACCGTGGAACACTTGGAGGACTGCCTTCCTCAGTCCAAGATGCTTAGTCCAAGGAGAACACATTCTCCCATAGGGGACAAGAAGAATGCCTTGACCACATGCTCTCTTCTGAACACAGCATTCTGCAGGCCTGCATTCTATTCGGTTGTGGAAGGTCTCCTTTCACACTCACACTAGACCCTAGTAAGTGAAACCTCAGCATATTTAGCGCGGGCCCTAACACACCAAACGCCCGGCAAGGAGGGCCTTTACAGTTGACTGGTCTCAAGGACAGGGTCAGCCATAACACAACAGCAGATGGCATGCATCACACACACACACACACACACTCACACACACACACACCTATCATCCCTTAAATGCCAGCACTTGGTCACTCCTGATTTCCTCTTCTTAAAGACATTAACCTCAGGATGGATAAAGAATGAGCATTCAGAATATGGAGAGGTAGACAGAGACTTATATCCAAGGCAAAGATGGAAGAATCCACTGACGCCAAGGTAAAAGAACAAGAAATGATCACGGCTAGGCAATCAGAGAGAACCTTCTACATAGAACACGCCCGATGGGGTATAGAGCAGCGGCCTGGATACTTCCTGTACATCAGAAAACATAGAAGATATCAGAGAGTCTTGAACCACAGAGATAAACTGATAAAGATAAATGAACATAAATAGCTCCTGAAGAGAAGATTGGTAGGAGACTGGATGCAAAGTCTGGGAACATGGCAGAAGTAGAGGATCCAATGAGTGACCTGGAAGAACAAGTCTAGACAATAAGAAAGCAAATTCTAAAAGAGAAGGAAGAATGACGGGACATGACAATGAGCTTAGGGAATCATCATCTCCAGGAATTGAAAGAGGTGCCTCTTGTAGGAGAAGTAAGAGTGAGTGAAAAAAAGAGGGCTGAACATGGATTTGAGATATCGGGGCTGAAAATGACCCTCATCTGGTAGCACAAACAGAGGTCCAGAATCAGAGGCACAGAGGACTCCCATCACCTTCCACAGAAGCAGAGCACCAAAAGACATAGTGCCATTTACCCCTGGAAAATCTAGGCATGGAGGAATTCACTTTAGCAAATATGTATGGGAGAATAGTTTGTCCATAGCCCAGTCACTGACTTCAAGAGGAAATGCTATACCAGCTCTCGAAAAAATCCGGATAGCTCAAGCAACACCAGCCCAGGCCAAAACCCTTATCCCCTGCATTTCTGAACAATGACTGAGCAGCAGGTCTTGTCTAGAACTACGAGGTTCTCAGAAGTCAACGGTTGGGCCCCAGGATGTGTCAATCAGTTCAGAGGCACCCTTCAGATCAACTCATGATTCCACGGTCTTGGCAATGACTGTGGTCTCAGATTCTCTGCTCAGGGGAAAGTAAGCTTCTCCCTCGCCAGCTCTACCCCTTGATTGTGAACTCTCGGTCTCTCTGTCTAATAAGTGCAAGCGCATCGTTTGACAAGATAACAAAAACAAAACCAGGCACAATAATTGACTGGGGGCAGAGGATGATTTATTGAATTTGGACCAAGGTTCCTATGGAGGGCAGCTAGGTACAGAGAACCTCCCACCATCCTAAAATACCATACCTTTGCTCGGAGCTCCAATGTTCATTCTGCTGTTCTTTCTCTTCCTGGATCTCCTCACCAACCTGAAGCATCCGCTGTGTGTCACGCTCTACTGACCCCTTGTTGACACATGTTCATTCTCTTCTGGCTCCATTATAACATGCCCATCTTCTACTACAGGCACTGTTTGCTTATCACATGACATCATTTGGCTGGGGGTCATGAGAGTTGGAAGGCAGGCTTGTGCTGCCACATCTCCATGCAGTTCCACAGGGGTAGCTGCTCCACCCTGAGGGAGTACTCAAGATTCTTCCACATTCGAATCCTCTTCAATGCGTCCTTTTGGACATAAAAGTTGTCTTCCTGAAACAGGCAGGGAAGACTTTCAGATGGCTTCACTTGGGCTATGGGTCTCTTCCAACATGCTCTCCGTTTGCTCCTATGGACTCCAAGTACATGAGTCCAACCTGGACCTAAGGTTAAGGGTGTAGAGTCTGCCTTGATGCATGGTCATTTTTGAAGATTGGGAGGCATTGTTGGCACTGTTTCTGGAGATGCTCGAGGTACTCGTGTCCTCGCTGTGGAAGACTACAGACATGTCTTTGGCACGGTTGCGGGGGTTCATTTTGAGCTCTCCTTGAGTGGCCATTTTTCTGTTCAGAAGCACTGTGATAGGGTGGGAGGGCCTGACCCTTGTGCCGGGCTCAGTTTTCCTCCCCTGAGGCTTTGCTTGAGGCCTGATTGTTTCTTGGCCTGTTGTGGTTAAGATGGAATGGTGGATACTTGTCTTTCTCTGGAATCCAGAGGGCTGGTGCTGATAATCAGGACCAAACACTATGAATTGGGTCATGTAGTAGGTGACACCGACTCGCTTCGCAAACTGCCTTGGTGAGAGACCCAGAGAGCTCTGGCGGTTCGGGACGGCCTGGGGTGCTCTTGGCCCACCCACGACTACTCTAGCCAATTGTAGTGATCAGGCGTGATGTAATGAGGAGTGTTTGCTATGAACTCAAAGCATTGTGACATCACAATTGCTGGCTTCACTGAAGCAGCTGTCCTTCTCCCATGACCTTGGTGTCCTAAAGCTTTAGGTAGGAAGCCCCCAAAGGACAGAACAAGCGCCCTCTGATTCTGATCAAGAACACAGGTTGTCTTGTGGGTTAGTGTCCCACTTCCGCTTTCTGGAAAAAGGGGAAAGAAAATGATGTTTAGTATACCTTCCTATAGGCCAACATTTTCCCAGAGACGGCAAGGTGTCCTATTTCCACTATAATTTCTAGAGATCTCAAAAAACGGTGAGGCCTCATGGGTATCAACAACTCTCCATGGGTTTGGAAATCCTGTGTGTGAGAGCGTCCTTTCTCAGCTTCTTTTGCCTATGGCTCAGTGATGACTAAGGGACAGAAAGTCCCCTTTCGAGGAAAAAGGTGAGGGCATAGATATATGGTGCTGTCTGTGGTCTCATCTCTTAGTTTTCTGAAAACACGGCTAATGGTTTAAGGCTCTGTCTACCTGGCTTTCCCTTACACACCTTTGCAAAGTCTTAGAGGAGAGTGTCATTCTGCATCAGGGCTAAACCTAAGGAAGAGGCCCGGACAGCACCCGTTGTCATCATTAGTTGTCCTTGTTGCGGTAACGGGTATAATCATGTTGACCATGTTTCTTTAGGCAGAAGGATAGGTACGGCTAATATCGAAGGCTTGCAAGGCCCATTCGAGCAGACCTTTGCAGTGAGCTGCAATGCCCTTGCAAGGACTAGTGGATAAGGAAGGCTTGGTCCATTTTGGCAAGCAGTATTCCTCGGCCGTCGAAGAGAATGAACGCCCTGGACCTTGCCTTGACATGAATGTCCCATGCCTGGCTGATGTGAAATGAAAAGGCAAGCAGAAAAAGGGAAATATCATATGGCTTCCCACAATATGTGCCTCATTAGGAATACCTTGGCGCTTTGTCCTCTTCAATTAACACGTATTCCCATAAAACTGCCTTCACACAATCACCACGATTGGGTGCCTCATTAGTGTCGTATTGTTTGTCCTTATACCCCTTCCTTTTCATGTTTCTTGACTGTCATGACGGAGTGAAATCATCTGTTTGTTGTCTTTCTGAGAATGATAGATGTGACGAAGCCCAATGCTCTCCGCAACACTGCCACATGAGGCAAGTGGAAGAATTCATTCTTTCTTATGTTTCAGTAAGAATTTGTGGTGACATGGAGGACAGTGAGATGGTAGTAGTATCTAATAACCTCGTGCTTGTATTCAGCCAAGAAGGCAACAAGAAGATCACCCCAACAACTGCAACGGAGTGGACATTGACCGGAAGCCTACAAGGGAAACTCAACAAGAAGAAAGGTAGTCGCAGAGACTAAGGGAGATGGTTGGAGACATGGCTTATAGGAGATTTCGTTGGTTCATGCATCAGATGGCAGTGATCCCTTGCAAAGGACAAATGCCCAGGAGAGCAGGGAATGCTGGAAAACCACAAGGCACCTGTTTCCCAGTGCCATTGGCTGTGACGAGAAGAGGGTCTGAAGGGCACGAGTTCTTGACAACACAAGTCTTGAGTGCTGGAGTTTTCAGATCAGCAGGCTTGGCAGATATAACATCGAAAGAACTCCGTGTTTTTCCTGCATAGGTCACCAACAAGCAACCATGTGCAGACAACCTGGAGACCATGATCAGCGACAATACCAGGACACACAGTGGGATGATGGCGGGTCCTGGCAGTGCATCCATGAGAGGCAGTTTTCGTGGAGTTGTCTCAATGGGGGCATAAGGAATATTGGGCTCCCACACGAGGAGCATCAAGACCGAGCTACTGGACAATAGAGGATGGTGAGGAGCATCCTCACCTCATTCAGAGAACCAAAAGACTGCCTACTCTGCCCACACGAAATCCCAACCGTGGAACACTTGAGGGACAGCCTTCCTCAATCCAAGTTGTTTACTCCAAGGAGATCAGACTATCCCAAAGGGGATGAGAAGAATGCCTTGAACACATGATCTCTTCTGAACACAGCATTCTGTAGGTCTGCGTTCTGATGATTTTGTGGAATGTCTCCTTTCACAGGCACACCAGAGCCCATCAAGGTAAACCTCAGCATATTCAGCCCAGGCCCCAAACACACCAAATGGCAGGCAAGGAGATCCACTGCAGATGGCTGGTCTCAAGGACAGTGTCAGCCACAAAACAAACATCAGATGGCATGCATGCCACACACACACACACACACACACTCACACACACACACACACACACACAAGCACACACACACTAGACAAACCTTAAGGGCCCGCCCTTGGTCACTCAATGATCTCTTCTACCTAAATAAATTACCCACAGGATAGAAAACAGAATAAGTATTTCGAATACAGAGAGGAGACAGAGATCTAGATCTAATACAAGATGGAAGAATCAATAGATGCTAAGGAAAAAGAACAAGAAAGGATCACGGCTAGGAAATCAGAGTGAAGCTTCTACATAAAACACGCCCGATGTGGGTTTGTTGGCAGCGGCATGGATCCTCCCTATACATCAGAAAACATAGAAAATATTAGAGAGTCTCAAACCACAGAGATAAAACTGATAAAGATAAAAGAACCTAAAGAGCTCCTGAAGAAAAGATTGGTAGGAGACTGGATGCAAAGACTGGGAACATGGCAGAAGTAGAGTATCCAATTAGTGACCCTGAAGAACAAGCCTAGAAAATAAGGAAGCAAATTCTAAAGGAGAAGGAAGAATGATGGAACATGACAATGAGCTTAGGGAATCACCATCCAAAAAGAAAGGTAATAGGTGCCTATTGTAGGATAAGTAAGAGTGAGAGAAAGAAAAGAGGGCTGAACATGGATTTGAGAATCAGGGCTGTCAATGACCCTCATCTGGGAGCTGAAACAGAGGTCCAGAATCAGAGGCACAGAGGACTCCCATCACCTTCCACAGAAGCAGAGCACCAAAAGACATAGTGCCATTTACCCCTGGAAAATCTAGGCATGGAGGAATTCACTTTAGCAAATAGGTATGGGAGAATAGTTTGTCCATAGCCCAGTCACTGACTTCAAGAGGAAATGCTATACCAGCTCTCGAAGAAAGCCAGATAGCTCAAGCAACACCAGCCCAGGACAAAACCCTTATCCCCTGCATTTCTGAACAATGACTGAGCAGCGGTTCTTGTCTAGAACCAGGAGGTTCTCAGAAGTCAACGGTTGGGCCCCAGGATGTGTCAATCAGTTCAGAGGCACCCTTCAGATCAACTCATGATTCCACGGTCTTGGCAATGACTGTGGTCTCAGGTTCTCTGCTCAGGGGAAAGTAAGCTTCTCCCTCGCCAGCTCTATCCCTTGATTGTGAACTCTCGGTCTCTCTGTCTAATAAGTGCAAGCGCATCGTTTGACAAGATAACAAAAACAAAACCAGACACAATAATTGACTGGGGGCAGAGGATGATTTATTGAATTTGGACCAAGGTTCCTATGGAGGGCAGCTAGGTACAGAGAACCTCCCACCATCCTAAAATACCACACCTTTGCTCGGAGCTCCAATGTTCATTCTCCTGTTCTTTCTCTTCCTGGATCTCCTCACCAACCTGAAGCATCCGCTGTGTGTCACGCTGTACTGACCCCTTGTTGACACATGTTCTTTCTCTTCTGGCTCCATTATAACATGCTCATCTTCTACTACAGGCACTCTTTGCTTCTCACATGACATCATTTGGCTGAGGGTCTTGAGAGGTAGAAGGCAGGCTTGTGCTGCCACATCTCCATGCATTTCCACAGGGGTAGCTGCTCCACCCTGAGGGTGTTCTCAAGGTTCTTCCACATTCGAATCCTCTTCAATGCATCCTTTTTTACATATAAGTTGTCTACCTGAATCAGGCACAGAAGTCTTTCAGATGGCTTCACTTGGGCTATGGGTCTCTTCCAAAATGCTTTCCATTTGCTCCTGTGGACTCCAAGTACATGAGTCCATCCTGGACCTAAGGTTCTACACCTAAGGTGTAGAGACTGCCTTTGATGCATGGTCATTTTTGAAGATGGGGAGGCCTTGTTGGCAGCATTCCTGGAGAGGCTCGAGGTACTTGTGTTGTCCCTTTGAAGACTCCAGACATGTCTTTTGCACGCTTGCGGGTGTTCAGTTTTCTTTGTTTGGGTGGGCCTTTTCCTGTTCAGAAGCTCAGTGATTGTGTGGGAGGGCCTTATCCTTGTGCAGGGCTAAGATTTCCTCCCCTGAGGCTTTGCTTGAGGCCTGATTGTTTCTTGGCATGTCGTGGTTAAGATGGAATGGTGGATGCTTGTCTTTCTCTGGAATCCAGAGGGCTGGTGCTGATAATCAGGACCAAACACTATGAATTGGGCCATGTGGAAGGTGACACCGACTCGCTTCGCAAACTGCCTTGGTGAGAGACCGAGAGAGCTCCGGCGGTTCGGGACGGCCTGGGGTGCTCTTGGCCCACCCACGACTACTCTAGCCAATTGTACTGATCAGGCGTGATGTAATGAGGAGTGTTTGCTATGAACTCAAAGCATTGTGACATCACAATTGCTGGCTTCACTGAAGTAGCTGTCCTTCTCCCATGACCTTGGTGTCCTAAGGCTTTAGGTAGGAAGCCACCGAAGGACAGAACAAGAGCCCTCTAATTCTGATCAAGAACTCAGGTTGTCTTGTGGGTTAGTGTCCCACTTCCCCATTCTGGAAAAATGGGAAAGAAAATGATGTTCAGTATACCTTCCTGTAGGCCAACATTTTCCCAGAGACGGCAAGGTGTCCTAATTCCACTACAATTTCTAGAGATCTCAAGAAACGGTGAGGCCTCATGGGTATCAACAACTCTCCATGGGTTTGGAAATCCTGTGTTTGAGAGCGTCCTTTCTCAGCGTCTTTTGTCTATGGCTCAGTGATGACTAAGGGACGGAAAGTCCCCTTTCGAGGAAAAAGGTGAGGGCATAGATATATGGTGCTGTCTGTGGTCTCATCTCTTAGTTTTCTGAAACACACGGCTAATCGTTTAAGGCTCTGTCTACCTGGCTTTCCCTTACACACCTTTGCAAAGTCTTAGAGGAGAGTGTCATTCTGCATCAGGGCTAAACCTAAGGAAGAGACCTGGACAGCACCCGTTGTCATCATTAGTTGTCCTTGTTGCGGTAACGGGTATAATCATGTTGACCATGTCTCTTTAGTCAGAAGGATAGGTATGGCTAATATCGATGGCTTGCAAGGCCCATTCGAGCAGACCTTTGCAGTGAGCCGCAATGCCCTTGCAAGGACTAGTGGATAAGGAAGGCTTGGTCCATTTTGGCAAGCAGTATTCCTCGGCCGTCGAAGAGAATGAACGCCCTGGACCTTGCCTTGACATGAATGTCCCATGCCTGGCTGATGTGAAATGAAAAGGCAAGCAGAAAAAGGGAAATATCATAAGGCTTTCCACAATATGTAACTCCTAAGGAATACCTTGGCGCTTTTTCCTCTTCAATAAACATGTATTCTCATAAAACTGCCTTCACACAATCACCACGATTGGGTGCCTCATTAGTGTCGTATTGTTTGTCCTTATACCCCTTCCTTTTTCATATGTTTCTTGATTGTCATGAGGGAGTGAAATCATCTGTTTGTTGTCTTTCTCAGAATGATAGATGTGACGAAGCCCAATGCTCTCCGCAACACTACCAAATGAGGCAAGTGGAAGAATTCATTCTTTCTTATGTTTCAGTAAGAATTTGTGGTGACATGGAGGACAGTGAGATGGTAGTAGTATCTAATAACCTCGTGCTTGTCTTCAGCCAAGAAGGCAACAGGAAGATGACCAGAACAACTGCAACGGAGTGGACATTGACCAGAAGCCTACAAGGGAAACTCGACAAGAAGAAAGGTAGTCGCAGAGACTAAGGGAGAGGTTGGAGACATGGCTTATAGGAGATTTCGTTGGTTCATGCATCAGATGGCAGTGATCCCTTGCAAAGGACAAATGCCCAGGAGAGCAGGGAATGCTGGAAAACCACAAGGCACCTGTTTCCCAGTGCCATTGGCTGTGACGAGAAGAGGGTCTGAAGGGCACGAGTTCTTGACAACACTAGTCTTGAGTGCTGGAGTTTTCAGATCAGCAGGCTTGGCAGATATAATGTCGAAAGAACTCCGTGTTTTTCCTACATAGGTCACCATAAGCAACCATGTGCAGACAACCTGGAGACCATGATCAGCGACAATACCAGGACACGCAGTGGGAAGATGGTGGGTCCTGGCAGTGCCTCCATGAGAGGCAGTTTTCGTGGAGTTGTATCAATGGGGGAATAAGAAATATTGGGCTCTCACATGAGGAGAATCAAGACTGAGCTACTGGCCAATACAGGATGGTGAGTACATTAGCTGCCTACCCTGCCCACACGAAATCCCAACCATGGAACACTTGGGGGACAGCCTTCCTCACTCCAAGTTGTTTACTCCAAGGAGATCAGACTATCCCAAAGGGGATGAGAAGAATGCCTTGAACACATGATCTCTTCTGAACACAGCATTCTGTAGGTCTGCGTTCTGATGATTTTGTGGAATGTCTCCTTTCACAGGCACACCAGAGCCCACCAAGGTAAACCTCAGCATATTCAGCCCAGGCCCCAAACACACCAAATGGCAGCCAAGGAGATCCACTTCAGATGGCTGGTCTCAAGGACAGCATCAGCCACAACACAAACATCAGATGGCATGCATGCCACACACACACACACACACACACACACACACTAGACAAACCTTAAGGGCCCTCCCTTGGACACTCAATGATCTCTTCTACCTAAATAAATTACCCACAGGATAGAAAATAGAATAAGTATTTCGAATACAGAGAGGATACAGAGATCTAGATCTAATACAGATGGAAGGATCAATAGATGCCAAGGAAAAAGAACAAGAAAGGATCACGGCTAGGAAATCAGAGTGAAGCTTCTACATATAACACGCCCGATGTGGGTTTGATAGCAGCGGCATGGATCCTCCCTATACATCAGAAAACATAGAAGATATCAGAGAGTCTCGAACCACAGAGATAAAACTGATAAAGATAAAAGAACCTAAAGAGCTCCTGAAGAAAAGATTGGTAGGAGACTGGATGCAAAGTCTGGGAATGTGGCAGAAGTAGAGGATCCAATTATTGACCTGGAAGATCAAGCCTAGAAAATAAGGAAGCAAATTCTAAGAGAGAAGGAAGAATGACGGAACATGACAATGAGCTTAGGGAATCATCATCCAAAAAGAAGGTAATAGGTGCCTATTGTAGGATAAGTAAGAGTGAGAGAAAGAAAAGAGGGCTGAACATGGATTTGAGAATCAGGCTGTCAATTACCCTCATCTGGGAGCTGAAACAGAGGTCCAGAATCAGAGGCACAGAGGACTCCCATCACCTTCCACAGAAGCAGAGCACCAAAAGACATAGTGTCCTTCCCCCTGAAAAATCTAGGCATGGAGGAATTTTCTTTACACAAATAGGCATCGGAGAATAGTTTGTCCATAGCCCAGTCACTGACTTCAAGAGGAAAAGCTATACCAGCTCTCGAAGCAGGTCGGATAGCTCAAGCAACACCTGACCAAGCCAAAATCCTTATCCCCTGCATTTCTGAACAATGAAAGAGCAGCGGTTCTTGTCTAGAACCAGGAGGTATTCAGAAGTCAAAGGTTGGGTCCCTTGTTGTGTCCATCATTTCAGAGGCGGCCTTCAGATCAACTCATGATTCCAGGGTCTTGGCTATGACTCTGAATATGACTTTTATGTGACTTTTATGTGACTTTAATATAAATTTTATATACCTATAAGATAAATAAAAAATGAATTAAAAAAAATAAAAAGATAATTTCTTTACCTATAGGTATAGCATTGTTTGGGAAAAAAAGATTACCTTGAAGTTTAACTCTATATGAACATTAGAAAATAAAAATGAAAAAGGAATAAACTAGACTAAACTAAACTAAATTTTTTAAAAAATTAGAATGCAAATGAAAAAAAATGTGTATGTATCAAAAAGTTCAGGTTAGAAGGTTAATATGGAATTTGATATACTGGACATCTCAGTTTGAAGGTAAATAGGTTAAAAAGTTATCTATATATTACAAATAAACCAGAATAGTGGGAATGAGTTAAAAATAAAAGTTGTATCTATGAAGTAGCAGTGGTTGTTGTTGTGTAGTCTTTTTTTTCTTACCTGGTTGGTTTTCTGAGGCAGAGGCCTGTCACATGGGTTTCAGTCAATGATGTTCCCTGATTTAAATTTTCCCACCCCTCTCAAGGGGATGGGCTCTGAGGAATCCTGTTTTTTCAGGTCTTTATTCTTTGGAGGTTTTTATGTTTGTTAATTTTTTTTTCTCTTGCCTTGACCTCTTTTGATGGCTTTTGGAGATGAAAGCAAACTGCACCCTGTTCTCTCTCTCAGAGATAATCCTCAGTCTTCTCACCTGTGGGTGCTGCAGAGCCCATATAAATTCGCCCTTGCCTGCTGCCAGAGCAAATTTTGAGTCGTAGTCCCAGCTAGCACAGAATCTTCTGCTTGTACCCAAACCATTGCAGCAGTGTCTGTCTAGGCAGCTCCTGACCATCAGAGAGGTTCCAATTGCCATCCCACACTGAGATTTTCATGCTGGCCCTGGCTGGGAGTGCCTGGTCTTTCTCTGTCTAAGAGTTCTGGGCTTGCAAGCACTCTCTCAGGGGAGGGTGTGGGTCACGCGTGTCTCAGGCTCTGATAGAAGGGTGCGTGTCCGAGAGCATGAGCCTGGGCCTTCACGCACCTCTCTCAGGAGAGTGTGTGGGGTGCACGCGTGTCTCATGCTCTGATAGTATGGCACGGATCTAAGCAATGGACTGGGCCTTTGCACACCTTTCTCAGGGGATGGTAAGGGGTGCAGGTGTCTCAGGCTCTGTTAGCAAGTCTCATTGCTCTGCTGCTTGGTGAGGCTCTAAGCCCCTAACAAGAGCTGAACCCCACATGATCATGGGTGTGCTGTTGGCTCAGGGACCAAAACATCGTTTTTCCAGGGAATCTGTACTGGGTGTGGGGACTTAAGCCCCTGTCCTTAGCTGCCATGATTCACACAATTTACCTTCAATATCCTTTGCACTTTTTGAATGCTTTCAACCAGAGTCCAAGTTAATGCTGATCCCCAGACTCAGAACACTCTTGTATTGGGGTATTACTTTCCAATTGGTGGCCTTGGGTGGGTCCCTTGAACTTTTGTTTATTTCAGTAACAGTCCAACGTTCTCACTCCACTTTTCCTGCCCACTGATGACTTCTGCGCTGGCAGAGATCCAGACATATATAATTCTGATCTCGGGCTGTTTTCATGGGTAATCAGAATTCTTTGGTAGGAAATAACTTCAATTTGGAGTACAGGTTGAAATGGCACCTCCTCTTACTTGCCCATCATCTTGTCTCCTCTCACATGACACTTATAAGAAAATTTCAAGAGATAGGAATTTGGCATTTTATGGATAGCAAATCAATTTCATGTGCATTGAGAACTCACATTCCATCACTTTCAGCCACAATTCCTGCAAAGAATGTCCCATTTTGTCCTGTTTTATAAACACGTATTCCCACTAACATGCCTACAAAGAAAGACAAAAGTTTAAGTGTCTGGTTAGAGTAGTATTGCTTGTCCATTTTCCCCTGCTTTTTCACATGTTTCTTTACTACCATGACGGGGTGAAATCATACGTTATTTGTCTTTCTGAGACTCAGAGATGTGACATAGCCCAATGCTCTCCACAACATTGCCACATGAGGCAAGTGGCAAGAATTCATTCTTCCTTATGGCTGGGTAAGAGTCTGTGATGCCTTTGGAAGATAGTGAGATGTTAGTAGTATCTGGGAACTCCAGGCTTGTCATCAGCCATGAACACAACTGGAAGATGACTACATCAACTGTGACTTGGTGGAAATTGACCTGAAGCCTACAGAACAAACTCTACAGTAAAAGAGAAAAGAAGTCAAAGAGACTATGGGAGAAAATTGGAGACATGGCTTAGGGAGAAGTAGGCGGTGGTGCTTCAGACGGCAGTAAGCCAATGCAAAAGACAAAGGCACAGGAGAGACGAGAACACTGGGAACCCACAGGTAGCATGTTTACCAATGCCACTTGCTCTAACCAGCAGCTTATCTGAATGGTACAAGTCCTTGCCAACAAAGGGTGTTGAGTCTGGAGTTTTCAGATCATCAGTCTTGGCAGATATCGAGTTGAGAGAACACTGTGTTTCTCCTGGAGAGGACACCAACAAACAACCAGGTGCAAACAGCCTGGAAATCATGATCAGAGACAGTACCAGCAGACACAGAAGGAAGATGGTGGTTTCAGGCAGTGTATCTGTGAGAGGCACGGCTCGTGGAGATGATTTGATGGGGGCAAAAGTAATTTGGGGCTCTAGCACAAACAGCATAAAGACCGAACTACTGGCAAAGACAGGACGGTGAGGACATTAGCTGCCTCACATACAAAAGTGAAGTCCAAACCATGGAACACTGTGGAGACTGTCTTCCTCAGTCCAAGTTGCTTAGCCAAAGGAGAACAGACTCTCCAGTAAGGGACTAGAAGAAAGCCCTTCTACCATGCTCTCTTTAAAACACAGCATTCTGCAGGCGTTTGTCTGTTGAGTTGGTTGAACGTCTCCTTTCTTAGGCAAACCAGTGCACACCAAACTAAACCACACCATATTCAGCACAGAAACACTAAAATGGCATGCAAGGAGAGACCCTGGAGATGACTGTCTTAATGTCAGGGGACAGCCACAACACAACAACAGAGGGCATGCACTCCACAAACACCCGAGACTTCCTGAATGGCCAGACCTTGGCCACCCCATGATCTCTTCTTCCTAAAGACATTACCCTAAGGGTAGAAAACAGAATGGGCTTTGTGAATAGAGAGAAGAAGACAGAGACCTGGATCCAATGCAAAGATGGAAGACTCAATTGATGCTGAGGAAAAGAATTAGAAATGATCATAGCCAGGCAATCAAAGTTAAACCTTTAAATGTAACAAGCCCGATGAAGGATTGAAAGCAATATCCAGAATACTCACTGTACATAGAAAAAGACAGAAGACATCAGGGAGTCTCCTACCACAGAGATAAAAGTGATAAAAAAATAAAATCTAGGGTCTCTGATAATAAGATTGGTAGTAGACTGGTTGCAAGGCCAAGAAGCTGGCAGAATCAGAGGATACAATTAGTGACATGGTAGAAAAATACTGGAAAATAATGGAAGGTAAGTGAAAGAGAGAAGGAAGAATGATGGAACATGACAATAAGCTTATGGAAAACATCAACTCCAAGAAAAAAAAAAAAAAGAGGTGCCTATTCTTGCACACCTAGGAGTGAAAGAATAAAGAAGGCCAAATATTTCTTTGAGAAATCAGAGCTGAAAATGTCCCTGATCTTGGAGTAGAAACAGAGCTCCATATTAAGAGGCACAGAGTACTCCCATCACCATCAACAGATTCAGAGCAATACAATACAGTGTCATCCCCCCTGCAAAAGATAGCAAGGGAGTTATTCTCGTAATGCAAAAATGTGTGTGAGAGTAGTTTGTCCATAGCCAAGTCACTGACTTCAAGGCGACCAGTTATACCAGCTCTCAAAGCAGGTCGGATAGAACAATCAACACCAGGCCAAGCCAAAATGCGTATCCCCTGCATTTCTGAACAATGACAGAGCAGTGATTCTGTCTAGAACTCTGAGGTATTAAGAAGACAAAGATTGGGTCCTGGGGTGTGTCCATCAGTTCAGAAACGGCCTTCAGCTCAGCTCATGATACCAGGGTCATGGCCTTGTCTCTGGTCTCAAGATCCCTGTTCAAGGGCAACTCTGATTCCCCACCACATCTCCATCCCGTGAGTGTGATCTTTCTGTTTCTCTCTCAAGTATGTTCATGTATATTGTTGGACATAAATAAATTTTAAAAAGTTTACAATGATTTACTAGGGCCAGAGTATTGTTTATTTAATTTGGACCTATGTCCCTATGGAATGCACGCAGGTACAGAGCACCTCCCACCGTCTTAAAGTGCCAGGCCTTCACTCTGTGCTCCCTTGTCCATTCTCCTGTTCTTTGTCTTCCTGTACCTCCTCACCAACCTGTATCACCCACTGTCTGTCCCAGTATAGTGGCCCTTTGTTGTCACATTGTTCATCCTTTCCTGGTTCCATTAGAACATGCCCATCTTCTGCAAGAAGCACCATTTGGTTATTACCTGAAACCATTTGGGGGATGGTAATGAGAAGGTTAAGGCAGGCTTGTGCTGCCATATCTCAATTCAGTTCTGCAGAGGGTAGCTACACCACCCTGTGGGCATGCTCAAGGTTCTGCATCATTCGAGTCCTCTTCCATTTGTCTTTTGTAGATACACGTTTTTATCTTGAAATGAGCAAGAGTGCCATTCAGATGGCTTCCCTTGTGCTATAGGTCTCCTCCAACATGTTTCATGCTTGCTCCTGTGGACTCCAAGTAAATGAGTCCATCCTGGGACTCAGGTTCTAGGGTGTAGAGTCTGACTTTGGTACTTGGTCAGTTTTGAAGATTGGGAGGCCCTATGTCATGATTTCTTGAGATGCTAGAGGAACTCATATCCTTGCTGTTGTAGACTCCAGACATAACTTTGGCAGGGTTGCGGGTGTTCCCTATGAGATTTCCTTGGGTGGCACTTTTCCTGGTCAGAAGCGCCCTGATTGGGAGGGAGGACCATAACATATGCAGGACATGGAGTTCATCCCCTGTCTCTTTTTTGAGACCTGATTCTTTCTTGGCCTTTCGTGGGTAAGATGGATTGGTGGATACTTGTCTTTCTCCGGAGTCCAGATGGCTTTTGTAACTGTCACGACAATAGACTACAAAATCAGCCATGGAGAATGCTACACTGACTCGCTTCTCAAACTGACTTGGTGAGAGACCCAGGCGGCTACAGTATTTGGGGGAGCTGTGGATCCTCTTGGACCACTCATGACTACAACATCCAAGTGTAGATCAGGCGTGGTTTGGGGAGGAGGGGTTGCTATGACCTCAAAGCTTTGTGACATCAGAGAAGCTGTCTTAACTGAAGCAGCAGTCCCTCTCTCATAACCTTTGATTCCTATGGCTTTAGGTAGGAAGCCAGGGAAGGGCTAAAAAGAGCCCTGAGCCTCATCAAGAACTCAGGTTGTCTATGTGTTAATTTCCACTTCCCCTTTCTAGAAAAATAGAAAAGAAAATGATGTACAGCATACCTTTTTTTTTTTTTTTTTTTTTTTTAGGCCAACATTTCTCCAGAGATGGCAAGGTTTTCCTATTTCCACTGCAATTTCTAGAGATCTCAATAAACAGTGAGGCCCTGGGTATCATCAGCTCTCTGTGATGTTTGTCATCCTGTGGGTAACAGAGTCCTTGCTCAGCATCTTTTACGTATGGGTCAGTAATGACTAAGGGACGGGAAGTCCTTTTTCAAGGATAAATGTTAGAATATGTATGTATTATGCTGTCTGTGTCCTCATCTCCTCGTGTTAAGAGACACTATTCATAAGGGATTAGGGCTCTGTCTACCTGGCTTTACCTTGGACAGCTTTTCAAATGCTTCAAGAAGATTGGTATTCTGCATGATAATTAACCCTTAAGGAAGAACCCATGAGAGCACTCCTTGTCATCTTAGTTAACTCTACCTGCTGTGGTAATGGGTATAGCCATGTTGACTACTTCTCATTAATCAGAGGAAAATGAACGGCTTATATGGATGGCCTGCAAGGCCCAATAGATCAGAACTGTGGATTGAGTTGCATTGCCCTCACAAGGACTATTGGATAAAGAAGGTGCAGTCCACATTGGCAACAGAGTATTCCTCAGCCATCAGAGAGGATGAACCCCTGGTACTTGCATTGACATGAATGTCACAGGATGCCAAATGAAAAAGGCAAGCATACAAAGGGAAATATAATATGGCTTCTCTCATATGTGCCCCAGGATGAATACCATGGGCCTTAGTAGAAAGAAGGGGAAATGGAAGGGGAAGAAGTCACAGAAGGAGACAAACCAGAAGTGACTCAGTACTCTGAGGTTACAGAAAAGAAAGACATGCAGGAAATGAGGGAACTGGCTAATGGGTGTTGAGAAGTTGTGGAACATCTTAGAGTTTTAGGATGAACTCTAGGTCATATATGGAACTAAAGCATCGTGAATACTTGTCCAAATCGAATGATGGATGATAGGCCTATTTCCTCAACAGAACAAAAAATTAAAATAAAAACAAACTGGCCCTTTCAAAAGCAGGTAAAGATAGACAGAGAAAACGAAAAATTATATTTATATTATCTTTACTTGTGAAAATGGCATGGAATTTGTTTCCTATAATGTCCTTATCTGAATTGGGTCTTCATACTTGTAAATTACAGTCTACCTGCCTCCTCCATTTGTGGATTTGATGAGAAGAAACGACATTGACTTCATCAAATGTCTAGAAATGTTGACCAGAAAAATGATTTGGATCTGACCTTCTGTGTGTTGGGAGGTGTTAGATTACTGCTTCAAACGCTTTAGTCACTACTAGAGAGCTAAGGTTTTTGTAGGGTTCCTGACTTAATATGTGTTCCTAATTTGATATGTGTCTTGGAATTTAGCCTTTTTCTCAGTGTTGGAATTTTATCCTTTTTCTCAGTGTTGGATTTGCTGGAATAATTGTGTAGATGTGTCATTTCGGTTATTTTTTTTTCCCTTTCTATCAGTTGTCATATGATCTCATAATTTCATCTGTATGCTAGTCTCCCTGTTTAATCCAGGTAATGGCTATTCCCGTTTGTTAAAGTTTTCAAAACTGACAATTGAGTTCTCCAGATTTTTTTCTATTGTTTTGTTTGTATTTCTTTTATTCCAATGATCATATATATTATCTCTCTTTTTCTGTTCACTTTGGATTCCATTTCATCTTTTTCTAGTTCCTTATGCCATCGGTTAGGTTGCTTTTATTTGGTGCTTTGAATTTTTTGAAATAAACGCATTTAGCCCTATATTCTTTCCCCAAAGAATGTTTTGGCATCATCTCATAAGTTTCTTTACTTTCCTTTGTTGAAAGTACTTTATGACTTTCCTTTTGATTGTCCTTCTTTAAGGCATTGATAGTTTGGGAGTGTTTGTGTTTTCCACCTATTAGTGTGTGGCTGTGTTTCCCATTCATAAGTGATTTCTTTCCTTTTTCATATCTTTGTGGTCATAAGTATACAAGAAAGGAGATGAATTCTCTTCTATTAATTATTACTGGGTTTTTACTTCAGCACAGGATCTGATAGACAATGTTAGGTCTGCCCTTGGGAAGAACTTCTCTTATGGTTCTCCGAGACACAATCTTATGCATGTTTCTCCTATGCTCAGGTGGTCTAGAGAGCCCATGATGACGTCTGTTATTCCTTCCCACCTATCCCTCTGCATGATTTGTCCTGTGCTAAAAGTGGATATCATCGTCCTCAAAATATTGGATTGTGGTCCCCAACTCCCTTCTGTTCTGGTAATATGCTTCCAACATTTAGATACAACCAAGTTGGTGGTGTATCTGTTGGCAATTCTTCCAAGTTTCTGAAGTTTTGATGCTCAATCAAGACAAAACACCTTCTGGTAATATTTTGTCTCTTGAAGGCATAAAATTTCTCTATCTGCCATAGACACCAATGGATTGGTTCTCTTATCTTTGCCAATTGCACTACCTATGTTTTCCCAAATCCATAACTTCCAAGCTATTGTATCTTTATAGTCGAAGGATCTCCTATGGCTAACATAAGGTCGAGCTGGTTTTGTTTTGTTTGTTTGTCTGTTTGTTTGTTTTCTTGTTGGTCTTTTTTGCCTTTTTTTTTTTCAATTTTCATCCTTCCAACAACGTGTTTATAGGAATAGGAGTATTTAGTCCTGAATACTTCAACTAATTATTGATGTGTACAGAGTTAACTTTCTCATTTTCGTTGTTTTTTTGACTTGGATTCTCAGTGCCTTTCCCATTTATGGTATTTTCCTTTGAGTTTGCTTCCTTCAGTGCGATTCCTCCCATCTTCCCCATCTTTTGTGTGTCTTATTTGTGTGTGTATGTGTGCGTGTGTATGTTGTCTGTGTGTTTCACATAACAATTATAATGAAATATCAGTAGTTAGATTTCTTTCCTTTATGGATAGCAATTCAATTTGATATGCCTTGAAAACCCACATTCCATCACTTTCAGCCACATTTCCTGCAAGGAATGTCCCATTAAGTCCTCTTTTATAAACACATATTCTCACTAACTTGCCTTCAAAAAAACACCAAATTTTAAGAGCCTGGTTAGAGTAGTATTGTTTGTCCCCTTTTCCCTTGCATATTCACATGCTCCTTGACTAGCATGAGAGAGCAAAATCGTATGTTATTTGTCTTTCTGAGACTGATAGATGTGACATAGCCCTATGCTTTCCACAATTATGTTCCATGAGGCAAGTGTAAAGAATTCATTCTTGCTTATGGCTGGGCAAGAGTCCGTGGTGCTTTTGGAGGACAGTGAAATGTTAGTAGTGTCTGGGAACTCCAGGCTTGTCTTTAGCCAGCAACACAACTAAAAGATTACTATATCAAGTGCAACATGGAGGAAATGGACCTGAAGCCTACAAAGTAAATGCCACAGCAAAAGATAAAAGAAGTCGCAGAGACTTTGGGAGAAGACTAGAGACGTGATTAGGGGAGACAGGGGATTGGTGCTTCAGAGGGCAGTGAGATAATCCAAAGAAAGAAGGCACAGGAGAGTGCACACTGGGAACCCCAAAGGAGCATGCATCCTTATGCCAGTGGTTTCGACCTGCAGAAAGTCTGAATGGCACGAGTTTTTGCTAAAAAATGGTCTTGAGTCCGGAGTATTTAGATCATTAGAATTGGCAGACATCGACTCTAGAGAACACTGTGTTTATCATGGAGAGTACCTCAACAAGCAACCATGTGCAGACAGCCCGGAAACCATGATCAGAAACAATCAGAGGAGACACAGTGGGAAGAGGGTGGGTTCTGGCAGGGTATCCGTGAGAAACAGTGTTTATGGAGATGACTTGATGGGAGTACACGAAATTTTGGGCTCTCGTACCAGCAGCATGAAATGGAGGTACTGGCCAAAGACAGGATGGTGATGACATTAGCTGCCGAAACTGCAAACATGAAGTCCTGACCATGAAAAACAGGGGGTACTGCCATCCTCAGACCAAGTAGCTTTTTCCCAGAATAGAATCTCCCATAGGGGGATAGAAGAAAGCCCTGCCCACGTGATTTCTCCTGACCACAGCATTCTATAGGTCTTCATTCTATTGTTTGGGTTGAAAGTCTCATTTCACTGGCACACCAGAGCCCACGATGCTAAACCTCACCATATTCATCCATACACCAAACACTCCAAATGACAGGCAAGTAGAGCATCTTCAGATAACTGGTTTCAAGGATTGGGGACAGCCACAAAACAACAGCAGAGGGCATGCATGCTACACAAATCTGAGACTCCCACAAAGGCCAGACCTTGGGCACTCCATGATCTCGTCATCTTAAAGAATTTACTCTCAGGGTAAAAAACAGAAAGGACTTTTTGAATAAAGAGAAGAAGACAGAGACCTAGATCGAATGCAAAGATGGAAGAATCATTTGACAACAAGGAAAAAGAACAAGAAATGATCCTGTCTAGGCAATCAAAGTGAAACATCTACATGGAACACACCCGGATATGCAGCCAGCATACTCACTGTACATCAGAAAAACACAGAAGACATCAGGGAGTCTCGAACCACAGAGATAAAAGTGATTTAAATAATAAAATGAGGAGTCCCTGATGAAAAGTTTGGAAACAAACGGGATGCAAAGGTCAGGAAGGTGGCAGAAGCAGAGGATCAAATTGGTAATCTAGAAGACAAATACTGGAAAATACAGAAGCAAATCCAGAGAGAGAAAAAGGAATGGTGGAACTCGACTATGAGCTTAGGGAAGTCATCAACTCTTCGGAAAGGAAAGAGGTGCCTAATTTAAGAGAACTAGGAGTGAGAGAGAAAAAAGAGTGTTGAACATGTCTTTGAGAAATCAGAGCTGAAAATATCCCTCATCTGGGAGCAGAAACAGAGATCCAGATTCAGAGACACAGAAGTGTCCCATCTACGTCAACAGAAGCAGTGCATCACAAGACATAGTGTCATTCCCCCTGCAAAATATAGCAAGGAGGAATTCTCTTAACCAAAATATGCTCGGGAGAATAGTTTGTCCATAGCCAAGTCACGGTCTTCAAGAAGACAAGATATACCCATTCTTGAATGAGGTTGCATAGAGCATGCAACACCAGCCCAAGGGAAAATCTGTATCCCCTGCATTCTGTACAATGACAGAGCACTGGTTCTTGTCTAGAAATAGGATGTATTAAGAAGACAAAGATTGGGTCCTGTGGTGTGTACATCAGTACAGAGGCCGCCTTCAGCTCAACTTATGAGCCCAGGGTCATGGAATCGACTCTGGTCTCAGGTTCCCTGCTCTGGGGCAAGTCAGCTTCACCCTCTCCAGCTCCATCCCCTATTGTGATCTCCCTGTTTGTCGGTCGTATACATGCATGCCGATATTTTGGCAAAAAACAAAAACAAATAAACAAACAAAAAACAGTGTACAAGTATTGACTGGGGCCAGAGGATGGTTTATTTAATTTGGATTTAGGTCCCTATAGAATGAAGCCAGGTACAGAGCAACTCCCACCATCCTGAAATGCCAGACCGTCACTCTGAGCTCCCCTGTTCATTCTGTTATTCTTTGTCCTCCTGTATCTCCTCACCAACCTGTAGCATTTGCTGTCTGTCCCGCTCTAGTGTCCCTTTGTTTTCACATTGTTCATCCTCTCCTGGTTCCATTAGAACATGCCCATTTTCCGAAAGAGGCACTTTTTGTTTATCGCATGAACAATTTGGGGGATGGTCATGAGAGGGTTAAGGCAGGCTTGTGCTGCCACATCTCCATTCAATTCCCCAGAGGGCAGCTGCACCAACCTGTGGGAATGCTCAAGGTTCTGCAACATTCAAATTCTCATCCTTGCTTCCTTTTGGAGATACATGTTGTCATCCTGAAACGTGCACGAAAGTCTTTCAAATAATTTTACTTGGGTTATGGTTCTCTTCCAACAAGCTCTGCGCTTGCTCCTGTGGACTCCAAGTACATGAGTCCGAACTGGGCCTCAGGTTCTCGGGTGTAGGGTCTGCCCTTGTGCTTGGTCACTTTTGAAGATTGGGAGACCGTTTTGGCACGGTGTCTGGAGTCACTAGGTTTACTCGTTTCCTCACTGTTGAAGACTCCAGACATGTCTTTGGCATGGTTTTGGGTGTTCCCTGGGAATTTTACTTGATGGCACTTTTCCTGGTCAGAAGCTCCCTGATTGAGTGGGAGGACCATAGACATGTGCGGGGCGTGGAGTTCCACCCCTGAGTCATTGTTTGATGCCTGAATCTTTCTTGTCCTATCATGGGTAAGATGGAATGGTGGATTCTTGCCTTTCTCCGGTGTCCAGAGGCTGGTGGTGATAGTCATGACCAAAGACTACGAATTTGACCATGGAAAACATGACACCGATTCACTTCACAACTGCCTTCGTGAGAGATCCAGGCAGCTCCTGTGGTTTGGGAGGGCTTGGGATCCTCTAAGCCCACCCATGACCACTCCATCCTAGAGTAGTGATCAGGCGTGGGTTGAAAAGGAGTGGTTGCTTTGAGTTCAAACCTTGGTGACATCACAGAAGTTGGATTCACTGAAACAGCAGTCCCTCTCTCATGACATTTGAGTCCTATGGCTTTAGGTACTAAGACCCGGGAAGGACAGAAAAAGAGCCCTCTTAGATTAGTCAAGAACTTAGGTTGTCTTGTGTGTTAATTTCCCACGTCCCCTTTGTATACAAAGAAATGAGAAATGATGTTAGGTGTAGCTTCATTTAGACTAACATTTCTCCAGAGATGGCAAAGTTTTGCTATTTCCAATGCAATTTCTAGAGATCTCAAGAAACAGTGAGGCATCTTGGGTATTATCAGCTCTCAGAGGTATGTCATCATGTGGGTGATGGTCCTTTCCCAGCGTCTTTTCCTTAAGGGTCAGAAAAGACTGACCCATACAGAAAGTCCCTTCTCTATCATTTTACTGGTCAACATTTCTAGACATTTAAGGAAGACAATGTCGTGTCTTCTCATTGATTCCAGAAATGGAGGACTCAGTTAGACTCTAATTTCATGTCATTTTAATAAGTATAGATAATAAAATATAATTATTTCCTTTTCACTGTAGGTCTTCAACTGCTTTTGAAAGGGCCAGTTTTGTTGTTGTTGTTGTTTATTTGTTTGTTTGTTTTTTAGAATTGTTGATTTATTTTATTGTACATCCAAAACTAATATAACACTGTACATCAATTATATTTAAATAAAAACAACAAAAATAAAATGGGAAGGTATACAAGAATTTTTGGTACACAGTAATTTTTTTTTAATTTAAGTTACCAGTTTATTGTTTACTTTTTATTTTTTTTAAATTTCTTTTCAGTCTGGCGGTATTTATTGTTTTTGCACTACACCAAATGCTCGATGCAATCCATGCCCTTTCTAATACCCACCAGCTAGTATTCCCAATTACCCATCCCACACCCATTCAAAACCCTCAGATTGGTTTTCAGAGTACATAGTCTCTCATGGTTCACCTTCCCTTCCAATTTACCTCAATTCCCTTCTCTCCTACATCTCCCCTTGTTCTCCATGTTATTTGTGATGCTCCACAAATAAGTGAAACCATATATAATTGACTCTCTCTGCTTGATTGTCTCCAGCATAATCTCTTCCTGTCCTGTCCATGGTATTTCAATAGTTGTGTATTCATCCTTTCTGATGGAGGCATAATACTCCACAGTCTATATGGACCACATCTTCCTTATCCATTTGTCCATCTGGTTTCTTTCTACAGTTTGACAACCGTGGCCATTGCTGCTATAAACATTGTGGTACAAACGGGCCTTCTTTTCACTACATCTGTGCCATTGGGGTAAATACCAAATAGTGTAATGGCAGGGTAATAGGGATGCTCATTTTTAATTTCTTGAGGAATCTCCACACTGTTTTCCAAACTGGCTGCACCAACTTGTATTCCCACCAACAGTGTAAGAGGGTTCCCCTTTCTCCACATTCTCTCCAACACATGTTGATCCTGTGTTGCTAATTTGGGCCATTATAATTGGTGTAAGGTGGTATCTCAATGTGGTTTTCCTTTGAATCCCCCTGAGGGCTAGTGATGATGAACATTTTTTCATGTGTCCGTTAGTCATTTGTAGGTCTTCTTTGGAGAAGTGTCTGTTCGTATATTCTGCCCATTTTTTATATGATTGTCTGCTTTGTATATGTTGAGTTTGAGGAGTTCTTTAAAGATCCTGGATATCAACCTTTTATCTGTATTCTCATTTGCAAATAGCTTCTCCCATTCCGTGGGTTGCCTCTTTGTTTGTTGACTGCTTCTTTTGCTGTGCAGAAGCTTTTGATTTTGATGAAGTCCCAAAAGTTCATGTTTACTTTTGTTTCCTTTGCCTTTGGAGACATATCTTGAAAGAAGTTGCTGTGGCTGATATCGAAGAGATTACTGCCTATGTTTTCCTCTAGGATCTGATGGATTCCTGTCTCACCTTGAGGTCATTTATCCATTTTGAGCTTACCTCTGTGTAAGAGAATGGTCGAGTTTCATTCTTCTACAAATGGATGTCCAGTTTTCCCATCACCATTTATTTATTGAAGAGACTGTCTTTTTTCCACTGTATATTTTTTTCTGTTTTGACGAAGATTATTTGCCCATAGAGTTGAGGGTCTATATATGGGCTAGCCTCTTTATTCCACTCGTCTATGTGTCCGTTTTTATGCCAGGACAATGCTGTTTTGGTGATCACAACTTTGTAGTAAATCTTGAGATAAGGTACGCAATGCCCCAGTTTTATGTTTGTTTTTCAACATTTCTTTAGAAATTCTGGGTCTCTTCTGATTCTATACAAATTTTAGGATTATTTGCTCCAGCTCCTTGAAAAATACCGGTGGAATTTTGATAGGAATGGCATTAAAACGATAGATTGCTCTAGGCAGTATAGACATTTTGACAATGTTTTTTCTTCCAATGCGAGATCATGGAATGATCTTCCTTTTTTGTGTGTGTCTTCTTCAATTTCTTTAATGGGTGTTCTGTAGTTCCTCAAGTACAGCTCCTTTACCTTTTCAGTTAGGTTTATTCCCAGATATCTTATAGTTCTTGGTGCTATAGTAAATGGAATCGATTCTCTAATTTTCCTTTATGCATTTTCATTGTTAGTGTATAGAAAGCCACTGATTTCCATATATGACTTTGTATCCTGCCATGTAGCTAAATTGTTGTATGAGTTCTAGACATTTGGGGATAGAGTCTTTGGGGTTTTCCATATAAAGAATCATGTCATCTGCGAAGCGAGAAAGTTTGACTTCTTCATTGCCAATTTAAATACCTTTTATTTCTCTTTGTCTGATATCGGAAGATATAAAGGGGGAAAGAGCCACCAGAGTCGACCGATTGGAAAGTAATGCCCCAATACAAGAGTGCCCTCTGTCTTGGGACCACCATTAACTTGGACTCATGTTGAAAGCACTCAAAAACAGCAAAGGATCACGGGGTTAAAGGATCACTGACAATTGAGGCGGCTAAGGACAGGGGCTTATGTCCCGGAACAAGTTTAGAATTTTCTGGTGCTGAGCTAGAGAGAGTGTGGCAGATTAACCAGCTCCTTGTTCCTGAGCCACCAGTGCACCTGAGGTGTGTTGTGTCCAGGTTCTTTAAGGGGTGGGAGCCACACCATACAGCAAATTGCCGAGCCTTGCCTGAGACACGTGCACCCCTCACCTTCCCCTGCCTGAAGGCCCAGCTTGGTGCTCTTAAACCCTTGACATACTATCAGAGCCTGAGAGGCGCCTGTGACCCACACCCTACCCTATGAAAGGTGTCTCATGCCCGGCGCTCTTAGACCTGGAAAGACCAGGTGCTCCAAGCCCAGGCCAGTGGGAAAATCTCAGTGTGCAATCACTTCTTGGAACCACTCTGGTGGTCTGGAGCTGCCCACACTGCTGCTGTGGTTTTCAGTACAAGCAAAAGATCCTGCATCCCCTGGGACCGTATCTCAATATAAGCTCTGCCATTGGCCAAAAGGGAATTTATATGTGCCCTGCAGAACCTACAGAGGAGCAGATAGAGGTTTCTCTCTGTCAGGGAGGTCAGGCTGCAGTTTACTTTCCTCTAAAACTCCAAGAACCATCAAAAGCAGTCAAGGCGAGAGAGAAAAAGTGAACAAATACAAAAACAAAAACAAAAGCCTGAAAAAACCGGTTTCCTCAGAGCCCACCCCCATGAGCAGGGAGGGAGGACTTAAATCAGGTAACATCATTGACTGAAAACCCACGTGGCTGGCCCCTCCCTCAGAAATAAAACCAGCAAAGTAAAAAATTAAAAGACTACAAGAGAACAACCACCACTATTTCATAGATACAACTTTAATTTTAATTCATTCCCAATATTCTGGTTTTTTTATATAGATTTTTTTAAGTAAATTTTTTATTTTCAGCTTAACAGTATTCATTATTTTTACACAACACCCAGTGCCCCATGCAATCCATTCCCTCTATAATAGCCACCACTTGGTAGCCAGACCGCCCACACCCCCGCCCCTGCAAAATCCTCAGATTGATTTTCAGAGTCCATAGTCTCTCATGGTTCACCTCCCCTTCCAATATCCTCCATCTCCCTTCTCCTCTCCATCTCCCCATGTCCTCCATGATATATGTGATGCTCCACAAAGAAGTCAAACCATAGGATGATTGACTCTCTCTGCTTGACTTGATTCATTCAGCATAATCTCTTCCAGTCCCGTCTATATTGCTACAAAAGTTGAGTATTCGTACTTTCTGATGGAGGCATAATAGTCCATAGTGTATATGGACCACATCTTCCTTATCCATTCGTCCATGGAAGGGCATCTTGGTTCTTTCCACAGTTGGGCGACCGTGGCCAATGCTGCTATAAACATTGGGGTAGAAATGGCCCTTATTTTCACTACATCTGTATCTTTGGGGTAAATACCCAGTATCGCAATTGCAGGGTAATAGGGAAGCTCTATTTTTAATTTCGTGAGGAATCTCCATACTGTTCTCCAAAGAGGCTGCATCAACTTGCATTCCCACCAACAGTGGAAGAGGGTTCCCCTTTCTCCACATCCTTTCCAACACATGTTGTTTCCTGTCTTGCTAATATTTGCCATTCTAACTGGTGTAAGGTGATATCTCAATGTGGTTTTCATTTGAATCTCCCTGATGGCTAGTGATGATGAACATTTTTTCATGTGTCTGATAACCATTTGTATGTCTTCATTGGAGAAGTGTCTGTTCATATCTTCTGCCCATTTTTTGATATAATTGTCTGTTTTGTGTCTGTTGAGTTTTAAGAGTTCATTATAGATCCTGGATATCAATCTTTTGTCTGTACTGTCATTTGCAAATACCTTCTCCCATTCCATGGGTTGCCTCTTTGTTTTCTTGACTGTTTCTTTTGATTTTGATGAAGTTGAAAAAGTTCATGTTTGCTTTTGTTTCCTTTGCCTTTGGAGATATATCTTGAAAGAAGTTGCTGTGGCTGATATCGAAGAGATTACTGCTTATGTTCTCCTGTAATATTTTGATGGATTCCTGTCTCACATTGAGGTCTTTAATCCATTTTGAGTTTATTTTTGTGTACGGTGTAAGATAATGGTCCCGTTTGATTCTCCTATATAGCTGCCCAGTTGTCCCAGCACCATTTATTGAAGAGATAGTCTTTTTCTATTGTATATTTTTTTCTGCCTTGTCAAAGATTAATTGACCATAGAGTTGAGGGTCCATATCTGGGCCCTCTACTCTCTTCCACTTCTCTATGTGTCTGTTTTTATGCCAGTACCATGCTGTCTTGGTGATCACAGCTTTGTAGTAAAGTTTGAAATCAGGTAACGTAATGCCCCCCATTTTATTTTTGTTTTTCAACATTTCCTTAGCGATTCTGGGTCTCTTATGAGTCCATACAAATTTTAGCATTATTAGCTCCAGCTCTTTGAAGAGTATCGGTGGAATTTTTATCAGAATAGCATTAAAAGTATAGATTGCTGTAGGCAGTATAAACATTTTAGCAATGTTTATTCTTCTGATCCAAGAACATGGAATGCTCTTCCATCTTTTTGTGTCTTCTTCAAATGCTTTCATGAGTGTTCTGTAGTTCCTCGAGTACAGATACTTTACCTCTTTCGTTAGTTTTACCCCCAGATATCTTATGGTTCTTTGTGCTATAGTAAATAGAATCGATTCTCTAATTTCCCTTTCTTTATTTTCATTACTAGTGTATAAGAAAGCCACTGATTTCTGTAGAGTGACTTTGTATCCTGCCACTTTGCTGAATTGTATGAGTTCTAGTAGTTTGGGGGTGGAGTGTTTTGGGTTTTCCATATAAAGAATAATGTCATTTGCAAAGAGAGAAGGTTTGACTTCTTCATACCAATTTGGATACCTTTTATTTTTCTTTATTTTCTGATTGATATTGCTAGGACTTTTAATACTGTGTTGAACAAGAGTGGTGAGAGTGGGCATCCTTGTCATGTTCTTTATCTGAATGGGAAGGCTGCAAGCTTTTTCCCATTGAGGATGATATTCACTGTGGGTCTTTCATAGATATATTTTATGAAGATCAGGAATGTTCCCTCTATTCCTATATTTTGAAGCATTTTAATTTGGAACTGGTGCTGGATTTTGTTCAATGCTTTTTCTGCATCAGTTGAGAGGACCATGTGGTTCTTGTCTCTTCTCATATTAATTTTTTCTATGACATTGATTGATTAGCGAATGTTGAACCATCCTTGTAGCCCAGGGATGAATCTAAACTAGTCATGGTGGATAATCTTTTTAATGTCCTGTTGGATCCTGTTTGCTAGGATCTTGTTGAGAATCTTAGCATCAATATTTATCAGTGATATTGGTCTGAAATTCTTTCTGGTAGGGTCTTTGCCTGGTTTGGGGATCTGGGTAATGCTGGCTTCAAAAAGAGTGGAAGTTTTCCTTCTGCTTCAGTTTTTTCTTTTTTTTAAACAGCTTCAGGAGAATATGTGTTATTTCTTCTTTGAAAATTTGGTAGAATTCCCCAGGGAGTCCATCAAGTCCTTGGCTCTTGTTTTTTGGGAGGTTTTTGATCACCACTTTAATCTCGTTACTAGATATTGGTCTATACAGGTTGTCAATTTCTTCCTGGTGCAATTTCAGAGTTTATAGTTTTCCAGGAATGCATCCATTTCATTTGGTTGCTTAGCTTATATTCATTTAACTGTTGATAATGATTTATGACGATTGTTTCTACTTCCTTGGTGTTCGTTGTGATCTCTCCCTTTTTATTCATAATTTTATGAATTTGAGCTTTCTCTATTTTCATTTGGATTAGTGTCACCAATGATTTATCGATCTTATTGATTCTTTCAAAAAACCAGCTTCTAGTTTCATTGAAGCATTCTACTGTATCTCTGGTTTCTAACTCATTGATCTCAGCTCTAATCTTGATTATTTCCCTTCTTATGTGTGGAGTTGGTTTTATTTGTTATTGATTCTCCAGTTCTTTAAGGTGTACAGACAGTTGGTGTGTTCTGGATTTTTCAATTTTTTTTGAGGGATGCTTGGATGGTTATGTATTTCCACCTTAGAATCGTCTTTGCTGTATTAACATATTTATCATCACAGTGAGATGTCCAGAAAATCTAATTATATAATAACCTTCTAATCTGAACTTTTGGTATATACACCTGTGTTCTCTTTTGCATTTTTTCTTTTTCATTTTTTTTTTAAATTTGAGTTTAGTTTAGACCAGTTTGTTTCTTTATAATTTTTATTTTCTAATATTCATATAGAATTTAACATTATGGCAATCCCCTTTCTCCAATCAATGCTACCCCTATAGGTAAACCAATTTTTAATCCCACTATATCTTAGATAAGTTGAGTTTTTTTAAACAAAGATATCAAGATACATCCAGGAAGAATCAACACAATCTTCCTCGCCCACACTGAGAATTTATAACCACACTCACATCATTTTTCTCTGCCAAAGTTTCCATGTTTTCTTGTTTGTCCTAACAATATATAAATCTTATATTTGGGGTTCTTTTCGCCGAGTTTCTTTTTTTATTTGCCTATAATTTTATCAGTTTTTTGTTTGTCTGTTTCTGTTTGTATACTTCACAAATTTTCCTTGGGGCCCATTTGGGCTGAGCCTTCTCTTTTATCTTTCTATCTCTCTCTATTCTTTCTCTTTTCTTTTTTCTCTTGTTTGGGTCGGGAATCCTATTGCTCAAAAGCATCCCAGGGTGTACTTTCACTACAACATGGTCGATACATCCACCTGCATCCGTTCAGTCATCTCTCACAAAAATGACTTGGAGGAGGAATGCACAACAGAAGAAAAATGGATGGGCCTTCTGCAACTGACCTAATGGCTATCAACATATTCAGTATGTCGGAAAGAGTATTCAGGCTCACAATAGCTAGGTTGCAGAAAGCCATGCATGATCAAACAAAATTGATTAGAGCAGAACTGAAAGCCACCAGGGATGACATTCACAATGTAAGGGAAGAACTAAAACCACTAGGGATGATGTTCACAATGCTCTCAATCAGTTCCAATCTAATCTAAATTCTCTAAAAGCTAGGGTAACCACAAAATAAGATAGAATTAATGATCTGCAGGAAAAAAAGACAGAGAAAGTATCAGGAGGAAGTCTGGCACAAATTTAGAAGCTACAAAAACAGAATCTGGGAAATAAATGATGCCATCAAATGTACCAATGTCAGAATTATTGGAATTCCTGAAGGGGAGGAAGATATAGTGGAGGAGGAAGATGTAGTGAAAGAAGTCTAGAAGATATAGTGGAACAACATCTTTATAAAAATTTTCCTAATCTCATGAATGGAACCAGTGTTCATGTTCTAGAGGCAGAACAGTCTCCCCCTAAAATTATAGATTCCAAAAAAAAAAAAAATGAAAGGGCACTGATAGTAAAATTGAGAAATCATAAGTATAGATACAATCGCTTTAAAGCTGCTATGACAAAGAGGATTCTTATATACAGAAGAAAGCCAATCAGAATCATGTCAGACCTGTCCGGAGAGACCTGGCAAGCCAGAAAGGGCAGGCA